>NC_057410.1:13719381-13797420 GCF_019320065.1 Cervus canadensis | reverse complement strand
GTTGAATTTTGTCAAAGGCTTCTCGCATCTATTGAGAATAATTCATATGGTTTTTTTTTTCAATTTGTTAAGTATGGTGTTATTACATTGATTGATTTTGCAGATATTTAAAGAATCATTTGCATTCCTGGGATAAGCCCACTTGGTCATGGTGTATGATTTTTTTAATATGTTGTTGGATTCTGTTTGCTAGAATTTTGTTAAGGATTTTTGCATCTATGTTCATCAGTGATATTGGCCTGTAGTTTTCTTTTTTTGTGGCATCTTTGTCTGGTTTTGGAATTAGGGTGATGGTGGCCTCATAGAATGAGTTTGGAAGTTTACCTTCTTCTGCAATTTTCTGGAAGAGTTTGAGTAAGATAGGTGTTAGCTCTTCTCTAAATTTTTGGTAGAATTCAGCTGTGAAGCCATCTGGTCCTGGGCTTTTGTTTGCTGGAAGATTTTTGATTACAGTTTCGATTTCCTTGCTTGTGATGGGTCTGTTAAGATCTTCTATTTCTTCCTGGTTCAGTTTTGGAAAGTTATACTTTTCTAAGAATTTGTCCATTTCATCCAAGTTGTCCATTTTATTGGCATAGAGCTGCTGGTAGTAGTCTCTTATGATCCTTTGTATTTCAGTGTTGTCTGTTGTGATCTCTCCATTTTCATTTCTAATTTTGTTAATTTGGTTCTTCTCTCTTTGTTTCTTAATGAGTCTTGCTAATGGCTTGTCAATTTTGTTTATTTTTTTCAAAAAACCAGCTTTTAGCTTTGTTGATTTTTGCTATGGTCTCTTTAGTTTCTTTTGCATTTATTTCTGCCCTGATTTTTAAGATTTCTTTCCTTCTGCTAACCCTGGGGTTCTTCATTTCTTCCTTCTCTAATTGCTTTAGGTGTAGAGTTAGGTTATTTATTTGGTTTTTTTCTTGTTTCTTGATGTAAGCCTGTAATGCTACGAACCTTCCCTTAGCACTGCTTTTACAGTGTCCCATAGGTTTTGGGTTGTTGTGTTTTCATTTTCATTCTGCAACCTCAGACTTTACGTCAGTCTTTCACAACACTGATGTCTTCAGTCATACCAGTGTAGCTACACTACAGAATGTCCTGCAACTTGGGTAGGTCTGATGTTTGGTCATGACTAGATTGACGTCATACATTTTTAAAGTCACATTACCACAAATGTAACAAGTCCTCAAGTGCACCTTATATGATGGATATAGTCCAATATATGCATGCATGTGATGATAAAATGTCTTATTACAAGTGATACTAAACTTGATCTAGGTTAAAATGGTGTATCTGCCAGTTTTCTCCATTGGAACTCATTATTTTCCTTTTTAAAACAGTAAATATTCTGAAAAAAGTACTTTTAGAGCATGCAAATACCTGTCCTTAAATATCTGGCTCACTAATTTGAGCATTCATCCATGGATACTGCCTAGAGCACTTATGACTGTGATGGTTTAATGATGATTTTCTATTTTCTTCATTTCTTTTACACTGTATTTGTTCATCAAAATGTTTCTGTAAGTAGACAAATCATCTTTTAAAGATATCATTCTCAAACATGAATAAAAGTGTCAAATATGTAACCTAACTGACCCAAAGTGATATAGACAGAAAGTCAAAAATAATGTCTTAAAACCAAGAGTCTTTTAATCTATAACAATACATTCTTTCAGTTTCATTACACTACTCTTACCCCAGTAGAAAAGAGCACTTTTAAAATTTCATATGCCCCAAGCAGTATCTCTCAGTAATTCTAGCCCTAAATAAGAAAGATCTTTTCTTTTTCCTAAGAAAAAAAAAAAATCATCCTATTTTCATTACTATACATCATTATACATATTTACTATAATATTTAATCTACTGAGGCAGGTTAAACAATGAAGAGATAATGTAATATTCTATGTGACAGAATAAGGAATACTAATTAGTAAAATTATTACCTCAGTTGAGAAGATAAATGGTCATTGTATTTACAAGTCTACTGGGCTTCCCTGGTGGCTCAGTGGTAAAGAATTCACCTGCCAATGCAGGAGATGCAAGAGACTTGAGTTTGACCCCTGGGTCAGGAAGATCTCCTGAAGCAGAAAATGGCAACCACTCCAGTATTCTTGCCTGGAAAATTCCATGGACAGAAGAGCCTGACGGGCTATGGTCCATGGGATTGCAAACAGTCAGACAAGACTGTGAGACTAAACACAACAACAATATTTACAAGTTTCTACTAGATTCCAGGGAATCTTAAGGGAGGGAACTGATGGGGAAATCGTTCAATTTTTAGATTTAGGTAAAAGAGAATCGCAGCTCTGATGACTCCATATATGAATAGGAAGTTATATACTGACTTGAACTGTTTGATGTTTCTTCACAAATGACGAAAAGTGCTGAGAACAAGTCTGATATTTCTTTGGATTGCATTTCACATAGTGTCTTACACAATAAAAAGTATTCAAGCCTTGACTAAACACAAACTTAAAAGCTTATTTTCTCAGTCTCAAGAATGATTTTTCATCCATCTTTTCAACCAAAATAAAAATTTTTTAAAGATGAAACCTTTTAAGATTTAGTAGGACTTACTTCTACTTCCAACCAAGATGGAGGAGTAGGGCTCCCCTTCCTCCCATGTCACCTGAAATAACTTTTAAAATGGATTTTAAAAAATGGGTAAAATATATTTGCCAATGGTTTTCAGACACAGGACATAAAGCGGTATAAAATGAGAACCCCTAAGAGAAGAGAAAGAACTGATATGAGCCCTACAACTGCCCCTGCTTATTGAATGGGGGAGTTTCCAAGTTATAATACCAAGTTGCAATACAAGGAGAGGGAGGCGTGGTGAAGGCCAGAAATTGGCCTTCACCAATTCTGTGAATTGAGGAAGTGCAGCTGAGAAGGCAGCTAGAACACCAAGTAAGAGAGAGCTGCAAAGAGAAAGCATTAGAAAAATCTGGAGAGGGTTCCTCTTTGGTCATCTGTGCATATGCATGTATGCAGAGGCTGGGAAAAGAGACAGCACAAATAATCTCTAGGCTCACACAACTACTCCCTAAGTCAAAACAGAAAAACATAATTCACAGGGCATCAGATAGAGTACTCAGAAGAATACAGTCTCAGTATGTGGGAACAATTAGCCTAGATTAAAAGCTACTGTGGTCCTTTGTAACAAAACTTACAATTAAAAGGGGGGGGGGCGCGGAGGGGAGAGAGGAAGAATGTCTCAAAGGGCTCAAAAAACTTCTAAGTAACTAAGAAAGCTCAAGAACACTAACAGAAATACAAAAAAAAAAAAAAAAAATGTATCACACTGAACAGATTAAAAATTCTAAGAACTGGCATCCAAGCAGAAGTTTCCTGGCCATGCAAAAAAATAATAAAATACATAATGGGGAACCAACAAGAGAACAGACCCAGAAATGGTACAGGTGACAGAATTAACAATGACATTATAGAGCTGTTATGTTTTGTATGTAAAGGGAAGAATAACTGGCATGATGAAAAAAAAACTGGTGAACTTTTAAAAACACAGATATAAAAAACCATCCTAAATACATGGAGAAAAAAAATATTTCAAAAACTGAAGAGAGCAACAGTAAGCTGTGGGACTTCACGTGATTTAATATATGTATAATTGGATTCCCCAAGGTTGAATAGGAACAGAGTAAATATTTACAAAAATAGTAGAATAAAAATCTCAACTGATTCACTTTGCCATACACCTGAAACTAACACAACACTGAAAGTCAATTATACTCCAATAAAAATTCTTAATCAAAATTCCAAATTTGATTCAAAGACTTATAAATTCACAAATTTAAAAGGTTCAATGAATCTCAAGCATGAGACATGAAACTACACCAAGATACATCATAGTTAAATGTGCAAAACCAATGACCAAAAAATGTTAATAGTAGCCAGAGAAAAAGTTACAGTATGCAAAGAGGGCCAAAGACAAAACAGCAGCAGGTTTTTTGCAGAAATGGTCTAAATTAGAAAACAGTGGAGCAAAATCTTCAAAGCATTAAAACAAAAATCTGTCAACTTTGAATTCCACATTCAGCAAAAACTTTATCAAAAATAAAAGTGAAATAAAAACTTTTTCAGATAAATGAAACCTAAAAGAATTCATCACCATCAGAAATGTATTACAAAGTCTATCCATTGGGATAGACTCTGACGTTTTTAGGTCAAAGTCTATCCCAATGGAGCTTTTTCTATAGATTCACATTGCTGGAACATCCTCATTGTATAATTATGTGGTTTGTTTTACTGTTTGTAGGAAAGAATTATAAGACGAGATGCTACTAAAAGTATGAAAGATCTAGTAGTTAAATTTTTTTATCTTAGATATTGGAATATTCCAAAGGTCTACCCTATGATAGGATGTGATGAGGGTGAATATGACTTGAATTTATACTTAGAGGGCATGTGAAATTAAGAACCAGGTAGATTCATCGATTCTGACCCTAAAAGTTGCCCTAAAGTAAACTGCTTAAGAGTCCCTTGCACAGCAAGGAGATCAAATCAGTCAATCCTAAAGGAAATCAACCCCGAATATTCACTGGAAGGACTGATGCTGAAGCTCCAATACTGTGGCCACCTGATGCAAGGAGCTGGCTCACTGGAAAAGACCCTGCTTCTGCGAAAGACTGATGGCAGGAGGAGATGGGGGCAACAGAGGATGAGATGGTTGGATGGTCGTCATTGACTCGATAGACATGAGTTTGAGCAAACTGTAGGAGATAGTGAAGGACAGGAAAGCCTGGCATGTTCATGGGGTCACAAACAGCAGGACATAACTTAGCAACTGAACAATAACAAACTGTTTGAAGAAATCAGATCATAAAGATTATAGGTAGGGAATTTTTGAAGTCATCAGTATGTTAATATTCAAGTGGAGATCAAAGAAGCTCAACTGAAAGAACTGTGAGCTGACAGGACAACTGTGGGTTAGGTTCTTTTAAAATGCAAACTCTCAAGGAACTAAGGTAAGGTAAGGTAAGGTAAGGTAGGGTAAGGTTAGGTTCTTTTAAAATGGAAACTCTCAAGGAACTAAGGTAAGGTGAAAAGCAGTAGAAGGAATCACAACATGCAAAATCCTTAAAAACAAAAGTTTAACGACTTTAATTTTGTCTGTGTCACACATAACTTAAAAAGCTTAAAAAAATCTTAAAGTCCTTCAATTAGAAGGAAAATGATACTATAAAGAAGTGAAGGAAGGAAAAAGAAAAGAAGAGGAGTGAGGACAGAGGCAAACAAGGGAAGTAACTGGAAGGAAAAGCAGAGGGAAGTTTAAAAAAAAATGAGAAGGAATGGAAAGAGAAATAATACCATGAAAATGGATCACCAAACATTTTCAATTACTGGTAATAATAGAAAGCAGAAGTAACGCTAACCCCTCCCCACCAAATTACAGTAAACAATGTGAGAGTATGTAACAGAAATTGAAACAAGAATTGTTTTTCTTAAGAAGTGAAATTTCCACTGAGACCTTGAGAATGGTAAAGAAATATGCTTCTGGCAGTCTAGCAGACTATTAAATAAAAATGCTCCACAAAATACTCAGCCAACAACAAATATTTATTAAGCATATATCAAGCATTATTTTCAGGTAGGGATACAGTGTGAAGAAAATATTAGTGAAATCTAAAACAGAGATTACATTCTGATTTTTAACTGAACGTTCAATGTAGAAGATGGGGAAGAGGGAAATTCAGCACCCCAAAAACAAAATGCTTACATTTCCAAGCAGGAATTTGCTCAAGGTAGAAAGCTATTAAAAGACTTCTCATAAAGCAGGTAACTTAAAACCCATTACTGAAGAAGGCATCAAAAATTCTTGATGGCCCTAAATTTGATGCTGGCAGAAGCAGGTAAAGCAATCTCTTCTGAGAATCTATAGCCAAAGCAACCCAAATTCACATTACCTGTATGGACTACAACTTCAAACCAACATTTTATTTTGAATTGGGCCTGGATTTGGTAGTGCCTTAGGTACTGGCAGAAGCAAATGCAAATCCCCCTGGGAAAAATGTCTTTTCACCCATTCCTCAAAGAAATCGCACAGATTTTTAAGAAACATAAAATGATAACTTACACACAAATACAAAGAATCAAGGTACCATAAGTGAGAACCAGCAGAAACAAGAAACATTAGAGTGATCTCTGTCAACTTTCAACGGCTAGAGTCAAAATCTAAACCAAAAAAATACATAACGGTAAGAATGTGAATAATGATGATAAATATGCAGGTACAAAAGATACGGACAAGATTAACAAAGTTGGTTTCATGGAAACTGAGCAATATACCTGCCAATTGGTCAATATGCATTTTGTTCAAGTATATAAAAATGATTGATATCATACTGACCACATTCTCTAGCTACAGTGGAATACATGAGAAATCAGCAATAGGAAGATAATAAGAAAAACCTTGTAAGTTCGGAAAATTAAAAACACTTAAGATTAAAGAACAGTAAAACAAGCCCAAAAAGAATAAAAAGAAATAACTTAGTAAAGAGCATAAACTGATGAATATAAAACAAAAAATAAATTTAAAAAATAGGTAAATGAAGCTAGAAGTTGATTTCAAAGTTACAAATCCTTAGCAAGGGTGACAAATTAAGAGGAAAAGGCACACAATAAAAAATCTTAAGGATAAAAAAGGTTCTAAAGAGAAAAAATATAAATAAGAAGGTAGCGTTATAATTTCTTAATCCTAATAAAGTGTATCTACAAAAAAAAAAAAAAAAAATCCTGCACCAAATATCTGATTTACTAATAACTTAAAGCTTGTAGGACAAGTAACAAGAGAAAAGAGTTCTACTGTTAACACTTCAATTCAATACTATATCAGAAATACAAGTGAGTTCTGAAAAGATATCCAAGTCATAAAAAGTATAAAGTATCAAAACTGGAACCTACAGATAATATATTTATTTACATAAAAGCCCCCCAAAGAACTTACAGATAAATTATAAGAATAAAATTTCAGAAACATTAACTAATGGACACAATATATAACAGTAACATCTGTAAAACATAATTTTAAAAATACAATTTACAAAAGAAAACAAAAAGTACTTACATATAACCCTAACTAAAGATTTATAAGTCCATTGCTTAAAAAAATTCTTTTGAGAGAAATAAAAATTTACTGAGAGAAAATATAGAAGACTTCAGTGTATGAATTTAGAGAGAGGAAGAATATCATAAATATATCAATTTTTCCCCAAATAAAAATGAAGGTAATAAAATTTCACTTGTAAACACAATAGTTTTCTTTTCAATTCTAAATCTGTCATTGAACAAAGGCCAAGAAAGTTAAGACAATAATAAAAACCAAAGTGGAGAGACAGACATGAAAATCTGATGTAAAGCTATAGTAAAAGAAAATGGGATACCGGTACAGGCAGAGACAAACACACCAAAGCAACCAAATAAAGACATAAGAAACAGATCCATGAATATAATCAAACTGATTTATAGCAAAGCACTGCTGATTAGGAGGAAGGCAGAACAAGATCAATACATGATGTTAATATAACTGATTATCTTTATGCTAACAAAAGGAATTTGGTCTCCTCACACCATATAAAAAAAAATCAATCTCAGAAGAATATGGAAGACAAAACTAAAAATCTTTAAAAGATACGACAATATCTTCATTTACTTAATTTCAATAAGGAAATATGCCTCCAACACAATCTCAATAAATTTGAAAAATTTAAAATTTGACATTATTAAATGTCAGATCAATATAAACACTGTTGATGGGATTCAAAGTTGGTATAAGCACATCTAAACATATTCCTAGAAGATCTTTTGTGAATCTAATTTTCATAAAATTCAAGACTATGACATGGTTCAGAAAACTTCTCTAACTTCATAAAGCTCCTTCTATTTTTATGCAGTCTCTAAAAGTACAATGGCATGTCTTGTAAGGTTTTCTTTTATCTCCCTCTCCCACTCTGTTCCCCTCTCCCACTTTTATCTCCTCCTTCTCTTTCCTCTGTCTCCGTTGCCCCTATGCTCCTCAATTTTGGTTCTGCTCCCAGAAACTTTTCAATGGGTCCTAGAAGTGAGCATTAGTGGGTAAGTCTTGAGAGTTCAGAGGTGGGCAACTCAAGTCACTGCAGGCCTCAGCACAGGTCCTTTACACTGATCCAATCAAGCAGGCAAAAACTCCCCAATTTCAAAAGGTCTAATTACATTTTCAAACGGGTTGTTCACCACTTTGAGGTGCCTCTATGCTCAGGTTCAGACACCCCAATGCTCCTACTTTCTTATGCATAAAAACTGATAAATTTAAGTCTTTTGTTAATCTTTCATCTGCTTGTATTTTGAGGTTCATGGAGATACTTCATCTCTAGCTTTTGTTACAAATGTTTTCATGGGTTTTGATTTTCTATCTAGTTGTTCTATTTTTATGTGGGAATTCAGAAAGATAAAAAGCAAAAAACTAAGTTTCACCCTCAGTGCAATCACTTCAGAACCTAACTAAGGTCTGAGACTATATTTTATTTATTTTTTATTTTAATTGGAGGCTAATTACTTTACAATATTGTGGTGGGTTTTGCCATACATTCACATGAATCAGTCATGGGTGTACATGCATTCCCCATCCTGACCCTTCCTCCCACCTCCCTCCCCATTCCATCCCTCAGGGTCATCCCAGTGCACCAGCCCTGAGCACCCTGCTTCATGCATCGAACCTGGACTGGTCATCTATTTCACATATAATAATATACATGTTTCAATGCTATTCTCTCAGATCATCCCATCCACACCTTCTCCCACAGAGTCCAACAGTCTGTTCTTTACAGCTGTGTCTCTTCTACTGCCTCGCATATAGGGTCATCGTTACCATCTTTCTAAATTCCATACATATGCATTAATATATTGTATTGGTGTTTTTCTTTCTGACTTACTTCATTCTGTATAATAGGCTCCAGTTTCATCCACCTCATTAGAACTGATTCAAATGGATTCTTTTTAATAGCTGAGTAAGATTCCATTGTGTATATGTACCACAGCTTTCTTATCCATTCGTCTGCTGATGGACATCTAGGTTGCTTCCATGTCCTGGATATTGTAAACAGTGCTGCAATGAACACTGGGGTACACGTGTCTCTTTCAATTCTGATTTCCTTGGTGTGTATGCCCCGCAGTAGGATTGCTGGGTCATATGGCAGTTCTATTTCCAGTTTTTTAAGTAATCTCCACACTGTTCTCCATGGGGGCTGTACTACTTTGCATTCCCACCAACAGTGTAAGAGGGTTCCTTTTGCTCCGCACCCTCTCCAGCATTTACTGTTTGTAGACTTTTGGATAGCAGCCATTATGACCGGTGTGAAATGGTACCTCATTGTGGTTTTGATTTGCATTTCTCTCATAATGACTGGCGTTGAGCATCTTTTCATGTGTTTGTTAGCCATTTGTATGTCATCTTTGGAGAAATGTCTGTTTAGTTCTTTGGTCATTTTTTGATTGGGTTGTTTATTTTTCTGGAATTGAGCTTGTATTTTTTTTTTTTTTTTGAGATTAAATCTTTGTCAGTTGCTTCATTTGCTTTTATTTTCTCCCATTCTGAAGGCTGTCTTTTTACCTTGCTTATTGTTTCCTTCATTGTGCAAAAGCCTTTATGTTTAATTAGGTCCCATGTGTTTATTTTTGCTTTTATTTCCATTACTCTGGGAGGTGGATCATAGAGAATCCTCCTATTCTGCCTATGTTTTCCTCTTTGAGTTTTATAGTTTCGGTTCTTACATTTAGATCTCTAATCCATTTTGAGTTTATTTTTGTGTATGGTGTTAGAAAGTGTTCTAGTTTCATTCTTTTACAAGTGGTTGACCAGTTTTCCCAGCACCACTTGTTAAAGAGATTGTGTTTTCTCCATTGTATATTCTTGCCTCCTTTGTCAAAGATAAGGTGTCCATAGGTGTGTGGATTTATCTCTGGGATTTCTATTGTGTTCCATTGATCTATGTTTCTGTCTTTGTGCTAGTACCATACTGTCTTGATGACTGTGGCTTTGTAGTATAGCCTGAAGTCAGGCAGGTTGATTCCTCCAGTTCCATTCTTCTTTCTCAAGACTGCTTTGGCTATTCGAGGTTTTTTGTAATTCCATACAAATTGTTAAATTATTTGTTCTAATTCTCTGAAAAATACCGTTGGTAGCTTGATAGGGATTGCATTGACTCTATAGATTGCTTTGGGTAGTATACGCATTTTCACTATATTGATTCTTCTGATCCATGAACATGGTATATTTCTCCATCTATTTGTGTCACCTTTGATTTCCTTCATCAGTGTTTTATAGTTTTCTATCTTTTATTTCTTTAGGTAGATTTATTCCTAAATACTTTGTTCTTTTTGTTGCAATGGTGAATGGAATTGTTTCCTTAATTTCTCTGTTTTCTCATTGCTAGTGTATAGGAAGGCAAGGGATTTCTCTGTGTTAATTTTATATTTTGCAACTTTACTGTATTCACTGATTAGCTCTACTAATTTTCTGGTGGAGTCTTTACGGTTTTCTATGTAGACGATCATGTCATCTGCAACAGTGAGAGTTTTACTTCTTCTTTTCCAATCTGGATTCCTTTTATTTCTTTTTTTGCTCTGATTGCTGTGGCCAAAACTTCCAAAATTATGTTGAATAGCAGTAGTGAGAGTGGGCATCCTTGTCTTGTTCCTGACTTCAGGGGAAATGATTTCAGTTTTTCAACACTGAGGATAATGTTTGCTGGGGGTTTATCATATATGGCTTTTATTATGTTGAGGTATGTTCCTTCTATGCCTGCTTTCTGGAGGGTTTTTATCATAAATGGATGTTGAATTTTGTCAAAGGCTTTCTCTGCATCTATTGAGATAATCATATGGTTATTATCTTTTAATTTGTTAATGTGGTATATCACATTGATTGATTTGCAAATATTGAAGAATCCTTGCATCCCTGGGATAAAGCCAACTTGATCATGATGTATGATCTTTTTAATATGTTGTTGGATTCTGTTTGCTAGAATTTTGTTAAGGATTTTTGCATCTATGTTCATCAGTGATATTGGCCTGTAGTTTTCTTTTCTTGTGGCATCTTTGTCTTGGTTTTGGTATTAAGATGATGGTGGCCTCATAGAATGAGTTTGGAAGTTTACCTTCCTCTGCAATTTTCTGGAAGAGTTTGAGGAAGATAGGTGTTAGCTCTTCTCTAAATTTTTGGTAGAATTCAGCTGTGAAGCCATCTGGTCCTGGGCTTTTGTTTGTTGGAAGATTTCTGATTACGGTTTTGATTTCTGTGCTTGTGATGGGTCTGTTAAGATTTTCTATTTCTTCACGGTTCAGTTTTGGAAAGTTAATACTTTTCTAAGAATTCATCCATTTCTTCCAAGTTGTCCATTTTATTGGCATATAGTTGCTGATGGTAGTCTCTTATAATCCTTTGCATTTCTGTGTTATCTGTTGTGATTTCTCCATTTTCATTTCTAATTTTGTTGATTTGATTCTTCTCCCGTTTTTTCTTGATGAGTCTGGCTAATGGTTTGTCTATTTTGTTTATCATCTTGAAGAACCAACTTCTAGCTTTGTTGATTTTTGCTATGGTCTCTTTTGTTTCTTTTGCATTTATTTCTGCCTGAATTTTTGTGATTTCTTTCCTTCTACTCACCCTGGGGTTCTTCATTTCTTCCTTTTCTAGTTGCTTTAAGTGTAGAGTTAGGTTATTTATTTGATTTCTCTCCTGCTTCTTGAGATAGGATTGTATTGCTATGAACCTTCCCCTTAGCACTGCTTTTTCTGAATCCCATAGGTTTTGGGTTGTTGTGTTTTCATTTTCATTCATTTCTATGCATATTTTGATTTCTTTTTTGATTTCTTCTGTGATTTGTTGGTTACTCAGAAGTGTGTTCTTTAGCCTCCACATGTTTGTATTTTTAATAATTTTCTTTCCTGTAGTTGACATATAATCTTACTGCACTGTGATCAAAAAAGATGCTTGAGATGATTCCATTTTTTTTAATTTACCAAGGCTTGATTTATGGCCCAGGATGTGATCTATCCTGGTAGATGGTTCCGTGCGCACTTGAGAAAAAGGTGAAATTCAATGTTTTAGGGTGAAATGTCCCAAAGATATCAATTAGGTCTAACTGGTCCATTGTACCATTTAAAGTTTGTGTTTCCTTGCTAATTTTCTGTTTAGCTGATCTATCCATAGGGGTGAGTGGGGTATTAAAGTCTCCCACTATTACTGTGTTACTGTTAATTTCCCCTTTCATACCTGTTAGCATTTGCCTTATATATTGTGGTGCTCCTATGTTGGGTACATAAATATTTATAATTATTATATCTTCTTCTTAGATTGATCCTTTGATCATTATGTAGTGCCCTTCTTTGTCTCTTTTCACGGCTTTTATTTCAAAGTCTATTCTATCTGATATGAGTATTGCTACTCCTGCTTTCTTTTGGTCTCCATTTGTGTGAAATATCTTTTTGCAACCCTTCATTTTCAGTCTGTATGTGTCCCTAGGTTTGAGGTGGGTCTCTTGTAGAGAGCATATACAGGGGTCTTGTTTTTGTATCCATTCAGCCAGTCTTTGTCTTTTGGTTGGGGCATTCAACTCATATACATTTAAGGTAATTATTGATAAGTATGCTCCCATTGCCATTTACTTTGTTGTTTTGGGTTCGAGTTTATAAATCTTTTCTGTGTTTCCTGCCTAGAGAAGATCCTTTAGCATTTGTTGAAGAGCTGGTTTGGTGGTGCCGAATTTTCTCAGCTTTTACTTGTCTGTAAAGCTTTTGATTTCTCCTTCATATCTGAATGAGATCCTTGCTGGGTACAGTAATCTGGGTTGTAGGTTTTTCTCTTTCATTACTCTAAGTATGTCCTGCCATTCCCTTCTGGCCTGAAGAGTTTCTATTGAAAGATCAGCTGTTATCCTTATGGGGATCCCCTTGTGGGTTATTTGTTGTTTTTCCCTTGTGACTTTTAATATTTGTTCTTTGTGCTTGATCTTCATTAATTTGATTAATATGTATCTTGGGGTGTTTTGCCTTGGGTTTATCCTGTTTGGGACTCTCTGGGTTTCTTGGACTTGGGTGGCTATTTCCTTCCCCATTTTAGGAAGTTTTCAACTATTATCTCCTCAAGTATTTTCTCATGGCCTTTCTTTTTGTCTTCTTCTTCTGGGACGCCTATGATTTGAATGTTGGGGCGTTTAACATTGTCCCAGAGGTCTCTGAGGTTGTCCTCATTTCTTTTAATTCTTTTTTCTTTTTTCCTCTCTGCTTCATTATTTCCACCATTCTATCTTGCACCTCACTTATCCTATATTCTGCCTCAGTTATTCTACTGTTGGTTCTCTCCAGAGTGCCTTTGATCCCAGTTATTGCATTATTCATTACTGACTGACTCTTTTTTATTTCTTCTAGGTCCTTGTTAAACTTTTCTTGCATCTACTCAATCCTTGCTGAGACTATATTTTAAAAAGTAACTCTGCACCAATGTTTTCTGAGGCCAGTTTCCCAAAGCAAAATGAGACCCAGTCAAGCTTATAATCTTTTACACAGCAAAGGAAACCATAAACAAAACAAAAAGACAAGCTAGGGGCTGGGAGAAAATATTTGCAAATGATACAACCAACAAGGGCTTAATTTCCAAAATATACAAAAAGCTCATACAATTCAACAAAACAATCCAATCAAAAAATGGGCAAAAGAACTAGACAGACACTTCTCCAAAGAAGACATAGAGATGGGCAATAGGCACATGAAAAGATGGTCAACATCACTAATTATCACAATAAGCTACTGTGTCACTTCAGTCAGGATGGCAAACGCTATTAAAAGCCTACAAATAAATGATAGGGACTCCCTGGTGGTTCAGTGGTAAAGAATCTGCCTGCCAATGCAGGAGACATAGGTTCAATCCTTGATTTGGAAAGATCCCACATGTGGTGGAACAACTAAGCCCATGAGCCACAACCATTGAGCAGACACGTGCAACTATTGAAGCCTACGGGCCCTAGACCCTGAGCTCCACAACAAGAGGAGCCACCACAATGAGAAGCCACCACTGTGACTAGAGAGTAGCCCTTGTTCGCCGCAGTCTAGCCTGAGACCTAAGAAAAACCATGCAGCAACAAAGACCTAGCACACCCATAAATGAATAAAATTATATATATATATGTGAGTGTGTGCATATATATATATATATATATATATATATATATATATGAAAGAGTCTGCAAACTCTAAAAACGAAAATAATAAATGCTGAAGAGGGTGCAGAGAAAAGGGAACCAACCCTCTCACACTGTTGGTGAAAATATAAATTGGTGTACTCACAATGGAAAACACTATAGACGTTCCTCAAAAAACTAAAACTACAGTTGCCATGTGATCCAGGAATCCTCAGATCAGTTCAGTCACTCAGTTGTGTCCGACTCTTTGCGACCCCATGAATCGCAGCATGCCAGGCCTCCCTGTCCATCACAAACTCGCGGAGTTTACTCAAACTCATGCCCATCGAGTTGGTGATGCCATCCAGCCATCTCATCCTGTCGTCCCCTTCTCCTCCTGCCCCCAATCCCTCCCAGCATCAGGGTCTTTTCCAATGAGTCAGCTCTTTGCATGAGGTGGCCAAAGTATTGGAGTTTCAGCTTCAGCATCAGTCCTTCCAATGGACACCCAGGAATCCTACTCCTGGGCATATATATCCAGACAAAACTGCAATTCAAAAAGATACACGCACCCCCATGTTCATAGAAGCACTATTTACAATAGCCAAGACATGGAAACATCTGTCCATCAACAGATAAATGGATAAAGATGGGGTACATATACATAAAGGAATACTAATAAGCCACAAAAAAAATGAAATAATACCATTTGCAGCAACAAGGATGTAACTACAGACTATCAAACTAAATAAATCAGAAAGAGCAAGACAAACACTACAAGGTATTACTTATATGTGTAATCTAAAATATGACACAAATGAACCTACCTATGAAACAGAGTCACAGATACAGAGAACAGACTGGTGGCTGCCAATGGGAGGGGGTTAGCGGAGGGATGGAGGGGGCTAGGGGAGGGATGGAAGGGGAGGCTGGAATTGGGAGATGTAAGCTTTTGCATAAAGAATGGATAAAGAAGATCCTACTGTATAGCAGAGAACTATATTCGATCTCCTATGATAAACCACAATTAAAAAGAGTATTTTAAAAAAGAACAAATATATGTATAACTGAATCACTCTGCTGCTCAGCAATAATTAACACAACGCTGTAAATCAGCTATGTTTATACTTCAGTTTAAAAAAGGCAACTGCTTCTATATTTTCTCTGATTGACAGAAATATCTACATTAATGTTTTAACTTGCTATTTAATCATGAACACATTCCATATCCACGATTGGGGCAAATCACTTAAATGTAAAATATATTTCTGAAAGAGAACACAATTATTTCATATGCAAAAGCCTAGAACTAAGTTCCCAAAGGAGCACCACAGTGAACATATGGGGATGCTGCCAGGTATTTTAAATTTTGGGAAACAAGTCAGTATCTGTCAGATACCATATGAACTATGTAAGTGGTTAAACCTACTTATTTAATTTAATGAAACTTTTAACATTTCTGTTGGCCGAGGGGCACTGTGAAAAAATACTAAGATACCACAGGTGCCATAAAACCACGTATCTTAAAGAAACTTGCCTTTTGGGAAGCAAATTTCACCTCATTTGATGATTTCATAACATGAGTAAAAGAGTATAAGAATATACACATTCAAACAAAGAACAACACTGTTAGCATCATATAATAAACCAACCAATGAGGAACACGGGAATTCATTTAATTTGATGTTTTTGGTTGGCCAGAGGAAGAAGGGGAGCCATAAATGACAAATAAATGTCAAACATTTATTTTAAACAAATATTTAGGTCATGGAGTCAAAATAACTTTTATGGCTGTTAATATGATAATGAAATGAACAGAAGCATTGCATTTTAAATGCAACTTTGAAATCCATCTCATTTTAGCAGGAATATGTAACTGCAAATGAAGAGAACTTAAACAATCATGCAATTTGAGGTTTTTTTACTCCCATTCCTTCACCTGTGGCTACAGCCATTCATTTCCAAGATTTTCAAGAGCAATGAACTGTGAACCATTTCACTGGCTTCAGGTATTTTATTTATTTTTGAATGAATTCCTTCCTCAGCTCACTCTTGCTCACCTCAACCCGATGCCAAAGAGCAACAATGACTGAAACCTTCATTGTTCTGCTCTATGCACTATATCTATTCTGACAATTCTTTGCTAAGTATATTCATTTTCCAAAAATTCTTTTTCATTTTAAGTGTTCTTTGTATTATGTATCTGTAACATTAACATATCAGATTCTAAAATGCTTTGGCGTTAGTGCTGTTTTCAATCATATAAGAACTTATCAAGAAAAGGTTATAAGCCACTGGATGGCTCTAAGACACTATCCATTGTAAGATGCATCCTGATAGCAGAAAGACAAAAATTTCCAATACTGTGCTATAACTTACAATAGAAGAAATGGAGTACACCACTGCTTACTTACATTTTCATTGCAGTAAATAAAAAGAAAAAAAATTAATTTGTATTCAGTATTGTACTATACTCTCAAATACTGAATGGAAAGATCACCTATTAGATGCATTTGTATATGCACCATCAATTGTTAAATAATTAGGTAACTTGTGTTTTAAATGCTTTCCTTATGCAGAATTGTCAGTTCAGTCGCTCAGTCTTGTCCGACTCTTTGCGACCCCATGAATCACAGCACGCCAGGCATCCCTGTCCATCATAAACTCCCGGAGTTTATTCAAACTCATGCCCATCAAGTTGGTGATGCCATCCAGCCATCTCATCCTCTGTCATCCCCTTCTCCTCCTGCTCCCAATCCCTCCCAGGATCAAGGTCTTTTCCAACAAGTCAACTCTTTGCATGAGGTGGCCAAAGTACTGGCGTTTCAGCTTCAGCGCCAGTCCTTCCAATGAACACCCAGGACTGATCTCCTTTAGGATGAACTGGTTGGATCTCCTTGAAGTCCAAGGGACTCTCAAGAGTCTTCTCCAACACCACAGTTCAAAAGCATCAATTCTTCGGCACTCAGCTTTCTTTACAGTACAACTCTCACATCCATATGTGACCACTGGAAAAACCATAGCCTTGACCAGATGGACCTTTGTTGGCAAAGTAATGTCTCTGCTTTTTAATATGCTATCTAGGTTGGTCATAACTTTCCTACCAAGGAGTCTTTTAATTTCATGGCTGCAATCACCATCTGTAGTGATTTTGGAGCCCCAAAAAATAAAGTCTGACACTGTTTCCACTGTTTCCCCCTCTATTTCCCATGAGGTGATGGGACCAGATGCCATGATCTTAGTTTTCTGAATGTTGAGCTTTAAGCCAACTTTTTCACTCTCCTCTTTCACTTTCATCAAGAGGCTTTTTAGTTCCTCTTCACTCTCTGCCATAAGGGTGGTGTCATCTGCATATCTGAGGTTATTGATATTTCTCCCGGCAATCTTGATTCCAGCTTGTGCTTCTTCCAGCCCAGCGTTTCTCATGATGTACTCTGCATAGAAGTTAAATAAGCAGGGTGACAATATACAGCCTTGACATACTGCTTTTCCTATTTGGAACCAGTCTGTTGTTCCATGTCCAGTTTTAACTGTTGCTTCCTGACCTGCATACAGGTTTCTCAAGAGGCAGGTCAGGTAGTATGGTATTCCCATCTCTTTCAAAATTTTCCACAGTTTATTGTGATCCACACAGTCAAAAGGCTTTGGAGTAGTCAATAAAGCAGAAATAGATGTTTTTCTGGAACTCTCTTGCTTTTTTGCTGATCCAGCGGATATTGGCAATTTGATCACTGGTTCCTCTGCCTTTTCTAAAACCAGCTTGAACATCTGGAAGTTCTCAGTTCACGTATTGCTAAAGCCTGGCTTGGAGAATTCTGAGCATTACTTTGCTAGCCTGTGAGATGAGTGCAATTGTGCAGTAGTCTGAGCATTCTTTGGCATTACCTTTCTTTGGGACTGAAATGAAAACTGACCTTTTCCAGTCCTGTGGCCACTGATGAGTTTTCCAAATGTGCTGGCATTTTGAGTGCAGCACTTTCACAGCATCATCTTTTAGGATTTGAAATAGCTCAACCGGAATTCCATGACCTCCACTAGCTTTGTTCATAGTGATGCTTCCTAAGGCCCACCTGACTTCACATTTCAGGATGTCTGGCTCTAGGTGAGTGATCATACCATCATGATTATCTGGGCTGTGAAGATCTTTTTTGTATAGTTCTTCCATCTGTTCTTGCCACCTCTTCTTAATATCTTCTGCTTCTGTTAGGTCCATAGCATTTTTGTCCTTTATTGAGCCCATTTTTACATGAACTGTTCCCTTGGTATCTCCAATTTTCTTGAAGAGATCTCTAGTCTTTCCTATTCTGTTGTCTTCCTCTATTTCTTTGCATTGATCACTGAGGAAGGCTTTCTTATCTCTCCTGGCTATTCTTTGGAACTTTGCATTCAAATGGGAATATCTTTCCTTTTCTCCTTTGCTTTTCGCTTCTCTTCATTTCACAGCTATTTGTAAGACCTCCTCAGACAACCATTTTGCCTTTTCGCATTTCTTTTCACGGGGATGGTCTTGATCCCTGTCTCCTGTACAATGTTACGAACCTCTGTCCATAGTTTATCAGGCTTTCTATCAGACCTAGTCCCTTAAATCTATTTTTCACTTCCACTGTATAGTCATAAGGAATTTGATTTAGGAGATACCTGAATGGTCTAGTGGTTATCCCTACTTTCTTCAATTTAAGTCTGAATTTGGCAATAAGGAGTTCATGGTCTGAGCCACAGTCAGCTCCTGGTCTTGTTTTTGCTGACTGTATAGAGCTTCTCCATCTTTGTCTGCAAAAGAATATAATCAACATGATTTTGGCATTGACCATCTGGTGATGTCCATGTGTAGAGTCTTCTCTTGTGTTGTTGGAAGAGGGTGTTTGCTATGACCAGTGCATTCTCTGGCAAAACTCTATTAGCCTTTGCCCTGCTTCATTCCATACTCCAAGGCCAAATTTGCCTGTTACTCCAGGTGTTTCTTGACTTCCTACTTCTGCATTCCAGTCCCCTATAATGAAAAGGACATCTATTTTGGGTGTTAGTTCTAAAAGGTCTTGTAGGTCTTCATAGAACTGTTCAACTTCAGCTTCTTCAGCATTACTGGTTGGGGCATAGGCTTGGACTACTGTGATATTGAATGGTTTGCCTTGGAAACGAACAGAGATGATTCTGTCGTTTTTGGGATTGCATCCAAGTACTGCATTTAGGACTCTTTTGTTGACCATGATGGTTACTCCATTTCTTCTAAGGGATTCCTGCCCACAGTAGCAGATATAATGGTCATCTAACTTAAATTCACCCATTCCAGTCCATTTTAGTTCGCTGATTCCTGGAATGTCAACATTCACTCTTGTCATCTGCTGTTTGACCACTTCCAATTTGCTGTGATTCATGGACCTAACATTCCAGGTTCCTATGCAATATTGCTCTTTACAGCATTGGACCTTGCTTCTATCACCAGTCCCATCCACAACTGGGTACTGTTTTTGCTTTTCCTCCATCCGTTCATTCTTTCTGCGCAGCCGCTGCTCCTTACCTTGGACGAGAGGTATCTCCTCACGGCCGCCCCTGCTGACCTTGAACGTGGAGTAGCTCCTCTCGGCCCTTCTCGCAGAATTGTCAGGTATCTGAAATGCTGATCTGAACTGTCAGATAGGTGTTGAGTGTTTTCACAACATCTGGGAAATTGTTTATGGTTTGAGGTGGGCTGGAAATTTATTATTTTTTTTCTATTCAAAATTCTAAAATTTTGAATTTTACAGTACAGAATATAGGGTACCACTTCCTAAAAAACTGACACACAATAAAGATGCACCTGTATACTGAACTATGTATGTAACAAAAATATAAAAACACAAACAATGAAACAAAATTCAAACTAGTAAGTACTTACGGGGAAGGAAGCAATTTGAAGGGTGGGGCATGGAAACATCTACATTAGGTACAATACACAAGCTGCTGAAATGTGTGTATTTGTTAAAAACAATAACACATCACATTTGCACTTATATAATTACTAGAAAAAAAAGACACACTAAATTGTTAACAGTAAAATTACAAACTTATACATTCTATAGCTCTGTAATTAAAAAATAATAAAATGGAAATAAAATATTTAGTGGGGGGAGGAGGAGAGAGGAGGAAACAGCAATACAATCAATGCCATCGTTTGTTCTCTGACATAATATATTTCACAAAGTTAATGTGGTATTTTAGATTATGAGGTATTCTTAAGGGACACAGAGACTGGGATGCATTAGATCCAGTTTATAGATAATATACATTGAACTAGCCAACATATAACATGATCAGTAAGCTCAAATTAAAAAAAGTAATATCCTAAAAATACTGGGTATATATATATATGTAGCATTTCCCTCAGCACCGTGTGCAATTTCTGTAACTTCTTTGTTTATTTTTATTACAACGATATGCCTTTGAACACCTATTATGTAACTGAAACCATTTGGTACTGGCAATACCAAAATATCAATAAATATGGCTCCAGTTTTCAAGAAGCTTAACATACAGAAACACTGTCCAATACAACTTTCTACAATAATGGAAAAGTTCTATATCTGCACTGTTCAATATGGCGGCCATTAATAGCATGCAACTATTGAGCATTTGCAACATGGCTGACATAACTAAGAATTTAAATTATTTTATTTTATTTACATGAATTTACATACCACTTATGGGGCTAGTCCCTATGGTACTGGCAGCATGGGGCTATAGCAAGACAAGGAAAAAATAAACATAACTTTGGTTTGTCATGGTACACACTAGAAATAGGTACAAAGGTTATGAAAGCAAGGGAAAGGCCATCACTTTGAATGGATTCTGAAAGTACTGATAGAAGAAAAGGCATCACATGAAGAGGAACCCAAACAAGTAAAGGCATACATGTAAAAGTGCATTGCAGGGAGATTCAAAAGTAGTTTTATATTACTCACGCAAAAACTCACTATAAACAGAGAAGACAATGGAAATAAAGGCATGTGAGATTACAATGCACAAAGATTATATGTAAGGTTTAGGAGCTCATCTTTATTGCATTAGAAAGGGGAATAGGCACTGGTAAGTTAACCTGGTAATTAATATGATTAGATCTGTGCTCATAGTTGGAATAAATTAGTGTAAATTAGAGGAAGATAAGAAATTCTAGCCAAAAATTGGAGTTACATTTCCTTAGAAGAAGCTTGACAATTCTTCTAAGAATAAACTGTAAACCATTTATATGATTAAACTGTCCTGTCTGAACTAATATAGCAGTCTGTCCATCTAAATAAATTTCAAATACTCTATTCAAACTTTAGTAAGAAATAAAACACAAAAAGTAGATAGCAGCAGAAAAATCAATACTTCAACCAACGCCCATTTGAAAGTCACTAAGTTTTAGCACAAAGTTGAGGAAATGCATCTTCCCAAATAAGTTCCTAAGTCTTTAATCAAGTCCTCAATGAAATAAGAATTGGCAAAGTATTACCCTTTTTATTAAATTCTGGAACATTAGCTTATTATTATCAGAATGCTTAAATATCACTATAAGACATCAACGGCACTCCATAAATAAAAGGCATCAAAGAGAAATTAAAACAAGTAAGATAAATTAAAATAGGTATAAACACGAATACAAAGAAATCCTACTTTATCCATGAAAAACAACAAATAAAATTCCACAAACATGGAATTTTAAAAAATCCAAATCATTTCATCTCAGCATACATATACAGATTCTAAGTGCTACCAATACAGTAGTAGTTTATCTACTATTCCTTTGAATTTCCCATATGTAATTAGTATATCATCATAATTATCAGACCAGAAATTATACTTCCATACATGTACTTTCCAGAAGAGGCTTTTAAAAATAAAATAATTTTACAATAGAAATTTAAACAATTGTTTCCAAGAATACTCCAACATGCATTGACTGTCACTAAGTAAAAAGAAAAGGGAAAATATTTTCAGGCAGAAAAACCCTAACTAAAAATGAATTTTCTGATAAGCTAAAAAGCCTGGATTATTTATAATAACGTGACTGAAACAGTGTGACTCTAAACAATTTTTTTTTTAGCAGAATGAACAGAAACCAGGAAATCTCTTCATGTATAAAATATAACCTGATTTTTATTCTTAAGTGTAAAGTTTGGAATTCTCTATTAACATGATTTCATCAAGTAAATTAATCACACTATGTGATGATACAAAACTTCTATACTTTCATTTTACAAACTGGATTACGAATACTGAAAAGCCACACAATCTAGAGTTATGATATTCTTAAAAAAAAAGAAAAAACTTAGCATAATCTACCAAAATACAGAACCACCCAAGTAGTGTAACCAATGGAAACTTGTATGAGTCAAGGTGGTTGGAAGCGGCTGTGAGGCAGCAGTCACAGCTAGTGTGAGTGATACACAAAGGCCAGGCTGACCAAGTCTGCAAGAGCAGTTCAGAGCAGAAAAGGGTGCAGCAGAACCGCTTCTGCATAGCCACAGCTTACTCTGGCTTATTAAATTCTAAAAATCTAGCAAGAAACTTCAGATATAAAATTGGGTCAAATTCTAGAAAGGTTAAATATGACTCTATTTTTCATTATGTATAGGACCTAAGTCTTGTTTTCAAAGGCTCTTTGTTATTTCACCATGAATTTTCTCCACTGTTCACTTTTCCAATCTAAGGGAAGAAAAGACTAACCAGACTAAAATTAATGATTAGAAGATAAATGGTTAGTTAACAAAGCTGCTACTATCACACCAGTTGCCTTCACAGCCTGCAGAGAATAACACCTGGTGCTAAGGGGCAGAGGGAGGTTGGATATGTATTTGTGAAAGAAGCCTAAAGTTTATTCCTACTTGAGTTATGAACTATTGCTTATTCTGAGTCACTACATCATTTGACATTAAATTATAGGCAAATTAATAAAACATATTTTCTTTGAGAAAATTAAATTCAAATGTTATGGGTTTAAAAAAAATCACTATTTAATAGTACTATTGTTAAAATTCACCTTCTTTTAAAAGCTCAGAAAGAAACAGGAATATTACACTTCAACTATCCTTTCAGCATCCTTACACATTTAGTAGAGGATGGATATTATTAACTACCTAAATAAATGAGAGAGCAAGAATCCAGTATTGTGAGGAAAGCAAGCTAATGATAATAAATAAGCTAATTCAATACAATTTGAGTGTCTGAGTACCCTGATCTCTATTTCTTTTATACTCTAACCAGTTGTGTCTACATTTCTGTGATGCTATAGTACCCTGAATATAGTCCAAGACTTCAGATTTAGTTTTATAGGAATAATATGTGTAAAGACAATCAACATTTTGTTTCATGGAATACGAACTCTGAATCCAGCCATGAAGTCATAAATTGTGTATTAGATAAACTAAGTTTTGACATATATATACACACCAGGAAATTTATGCTCTGACACTAAAAGAACATATACATATTTACTATATAAATATATGTACATCATTTGTAATAACATACATTTATTATAAGCATGGTTTAGTCTGAAAAATGTTCTCAACTATTTCAACTGTCTAAACCAACATGCATATTTTTAAAATTATAACCACAATTTTTCAAACTCAGGTGTATCCAACCTGCTGATTCCAATTAAATACAACACATTAAGCAGTTCATGTAACTATATGACCAATAGAAAAAAAGAGAAAAAAACTGATCTTACCTGGTAGTTTCTTTTCTCAGATAATGTATGTCCATCAGTCCTCACCATAGAGTCGTGTCCTTTCCTCACAGTACTGGAGGCAATCAAATAGAACTGTCACTCAAGGGTCGTGTCACAGGAAGGACCGCCCACCAGTTCTCCCTCTAGAGTGGAATTATCCAAAAGCCGTCATAATTACTAACATGTAAACATATGAACAGCAGCAAAAATATCCAATATGATACATAGAAAACAAAACCAAAAGTACTTTTAATATTCTAATTGATCTTCCTCTTAACCATCTAGGAAGGGCTGGACTGGCAGACATACTTTATTTGAGACAGAAGTTATTAAATATGAAAACCTTTTCCCTTGCAATTAAAACTGTCCGCCAGACCACACACATAGGAAGAAAGTTACAATGAATAAAAATGAAGTGGACAAATAAATGCAGCCCTGAATTGACATATTTTTTCTTTTAAATAAACATTCTCCTGTTAGTCTCAGAAATGTTCAGTTAATTCAGATCTAGTTATTTAATTTCAAATTCCTCTCCTCCAAATGCTTATTTATATAGCTGCTATTTATTCAGTTTATGAGGTTTATTCCTATGCCATAGGATGTGAATACATCATATAATCTTAGAATTGTAAACAGAGGCAAACCTAACTCAATAGTCCGTTAAAATTTACCCCAATGAAAAGTAGCAACAAATGTTATCTTTCTGGATGCCTTAGTCCTTCAGCCCTCCAATTTCACACATGCTCTAACAATTTGCTTTTTTACATTAGGGCAAAAAATTAACAGAGCTTATTTCTTAACCTGGCTAGAGATAAACAAGTCCAAAAATGACTAAGCACTGTAAACCTCAAGTACATTAAAAAAAAAAAAAAATCACTGAGGCAGAGGTACTGATTGCTAGAGATGCTAACTCAAAAATGTAAATTGAATATGAAAGACCAAAAATTCAAAAGTGGTATCTACAAAGAATTTGCAAACAGCCATTTTCAAAACACAAGCTTTACTTTTACCTAACTTTTAGTAAAATGCTTACTGCTTGCAATGTGGGGCACCCAGGTTCGAGCCCTGGATTGGGAAGATCCCCTGGAGAAGGAAATGGCAACCCATTCCACTACTCTTGCCTGGAAAATTCCATGGGTGGAGGAGCTTCATAGGCTACCATCCATGGGGTCGCAAAGAGTAGAACATGACTGAGCGACTTCTTTCACTTTCACTTTCCCCTAGGAAAGTAGTAAGTACCATACTTACTAAGTAACAACAGTTGCTAACCACTAAAAATTATATTCAAATTGAAAGCAATTATTTAACATCAGACAAAATTCACTTTGGAAGAGGATGATAAAAACATCTAATTTAAATTCATCAGAAATATGAACCAATTTTATTAAAACCAATAAACATGCATATACACAAACATATGGATTATCCCTAAAAAGCAATCTAGTAAGAAGAGCTGAATATTTTTCAAGGAAAACATTAAGATTAGTATTATTAGGTTTACATTTTAAAAAGAAGTCGTGTAATAAAAACCTATACTCCACCTCCCATTTTATGTTTGGTAACAAGTTAGTGGGTACTTAATTTTGACCATCTTACATTGTAAATGTTTCATTAAAATACTTCAAAGATGCCTGGCTCTTTGTAGTACCAAATTTATATGTACTACTGGAATTAAACATCTCTTTTAAAAGTAACAAAGAAGAAAAGTTTTTTAAAGAATAAGTATATTTATCGCTTTAAATATAATCCTAGCAAGGAACTGGATTATTCATAAAGAAAAATGATCTAGTGAATTGGGGGGGGGGGGGGGTCAAGAACAGTTTAAGTGACATACATTCAACTCCAATTTAAATGTTCATGACAGTCACAACATGAGAAGAAAAGTATTTATTATGCATCCGACATCACCAAAACAACATTAACTCTGTTTCAATGTATTTTATAATAATAGGTTAAAACAGCCCTTGCCTCATTAACATGTTCATGACAACTCTGAATTCAGTGAACAGTAAGTGTAAAATTTCAGTTTTTTCTTAGGAAATAAGCATGTTTTCCTTTTAAATAAGTTTAAAAATAAGTTGATGCACTATCTTCCATTTGTACTAGTTTAATAAAAGATATGTCAGAAATCTAAAGTCAGGCAAGGCTATCCCATTTTCAACAGCATAACATTATACATATTAAAGAGATGATTAGGACTTTTGCTACTAAATAATATTATCATTAAAAATAAAAGTTAATATTTAATCTGTACATTCACCAGATAAGAGAAAAATACTAACTTTGGAGTACTATGGATTAGTACAAAAGTAAAACTTTTTTCTTTTGTTTCCCCAGCGTGGGTAACGTTAAGTATTTCATGGCTTAGGGTTTCAAACAACAGCCACTATAGGCACACCTCCAAGAACTGCAGGTTCGGTTCCAGACCACAGCAACAAAGCAAATATTACAGTGAAGCAAGTCATGCAAATTTTTCGGTTCCCCAGTGCACATAAGTATTTGTTTACACTATACTGCAGCCTGTTAAGTGTACAACAGCATTATGTCTTAAAAGAAAAACAATGTACATCCCTTAACTTTAAAAAAAAATTTATTGCTAAAAAATATTAACCATCTCTGGAGCCTCCAGTGAGTCATCATCTTTTTTAAATAGTAACATCAAAGATCACTGATCACAGAAACAAATACAAGAATGAGAAAGTCTGAAATAATCTGAGAATTCCAAAATGGGATAAAGACATAAAGTGAGCAAATGTTGGAAAAACACCAACACCTGTTTGATGCAGGATTACCACAAACCTTCAATTTGTAAAAACACTATAGAATTAAGCACAATAAAATGAAGTGCAGCTGTTAGGGGAACCACTGACTGAAACTACCCACCCTGGCCAGACATGCGAGTCCACTTAACAACAGGAGGCTTTGGTGAGGAACTCAGACCTAACAAGCTACCACCAACTGGAATAACTTGGGAGAGAGAAGACCCCAGTCCACATGTCCATCAACCTCTCAGAGTCCTCCCTGGCTGAGTGACACATGTGCCACCAGGAAGGACCCCGAGTCAGAATGACTGGCCAGAGACAACCCTGAAACTAACCCCCTTTCGATAAAAGCCAAGACTACAAGCCACGTGGCAGAGCAGCCCTCCTGGGTCCCCTAACTATGCCGCTCTTACCTGGACACCCCTTCCCAGTAAAGTCTCTAGCTTTGTCAGCACATGTGTCTCCTGGGACAATTCACTTCTGAGTGTTAGACAAGAGCCCACTTGTGGGCCCTGGAAGGGGTCCCCCTCCTCCTGCAACACAATGAGACAATAGTGTGCCTGAATATGTCCTAACCAATATAGGAATCAATATTCTATACTGAACAATAACTAAGAATCATTATCTTCTTTTAGTAAACAAAGGAAAAAAGAAATGAAGGTACTCCATTTTCTTCTAGGTAAACAGATAACATGTCAAAATGATCTTATATTAAACTAACATTTGTCACCACTATCCTATATTAAATAAAAATGCTCAATAATAGACTGTGTTGATGCTCATATTAGGAATGGAAGGACAGTGAATAGATAAAAAAGTGTGAATAGATATGTGAGACAGAGAATATGTGAAAGAAAGTAAACATGAGAAAGAACATGCACCCCAAGTGCCTAAATTTACTAAAGTTCATGCACTGTTTTCCTCGTAAATTTTAAAAAGTCATAAAAGACAAATATAAAACTAAAATGAAGTTTTCTATAAGGCAGTGATGCCAAGACAGAAAAACAGATTGTATTTACCTTTCTACCTTAAATAACTAAAAAACTAGGAAAAAATATATCAAACAATGATTTTCAGAAACTGAACATCATCTCAGGCCAGAGATCATCAAGAGAAAAGACGAAATGAAGTAAGCTTTATTGCCTATAGAGTTATGAGGCTGAAACACAGGGAGGGGGTTAGGGGCTGGAGCCCAATCTGAGCCCCAAGAGTCTCTACGAGTTAAGGAAAAAAAGAGTTGAATTAGGGGAACCACCAAAACAGCTAGAATTTCCAGGGCAAATGGAGAGAAGGAAGCTGCAGAAAAAGGGCTCCAAAAGTCTAGAGAGAGCTTCTCAATGTTTTCGCTATATCTGTGCATGCATGTGAAAAAAGTTGTTGAGTCTGAAGAAAAAGTCTCTGAAAAGGAGTAGTCAGAATAATCCCCTCAAACGCATGTTCCCATCAACCAGTTAAAGGCACTCAGTCATGTCCGACTTTTTGCAGCCCAATGGACTGAAGCCTGCCAGCCTCCTCTGTCCATGGAATTCTCCAGGCCAGAAGACTGGAGTGGGTAGTTTATCCCTTCTCCAGGGGATCTTCACACCCAGGGATCAAACCCAGGTCTCCCGCATTGCAGGCGGATTCTTTACCTTCTGAGCTACCAGGGAAGCCCCTCCCATCAACCAGAGTAGACCTTTTAACAGGGGGTACTGAATAGAGTTAAAAAAATAATGAAACTTCAGTAATGAAACCAAAAGAGCTTTAAACCAAAGAATTTTCTTGACGCGCACTAACACAGCTTAAAACAAAGCCTCAAAAAGATCAAAACAATTCTAAATAATGTTATACCCCAAAATAAAGCCCAAAATATTTAAAATAATATAACATCAGTATTAAATAATGTAAAATTAAATGTCTAGCATCCAGTCAAAAACACTAGCTATGCAAAGAAGCAGGAAATACAGTCCACAAGGTGAAATATAAAAATGGAAAAAAAAAACCCAACAGTGATACAGATGATAGAATTAGTGGACAAGGAGGTTAAAAGGTATTGTAGATGTATTCTATACATTTAAGCAAATAAAGAAAACTATGAACATAGTAACAGAAATGCAAAGTATCAAACTGGATCATGCTCTTGGTGGTGGCGGTTAGATGAGTCTACACGTGTGAAAATACCACAGAATGATAAAAACATGAAAAGCTGAACACATGAAGAAAATGGTGAAGTGAGTTAATCTGCATATCTAGTCAGTTATATTGACTTCTGGTTTTGATAATTAATGCACTCTAGTTATGTAAGAAGACATCACTGGAAGAAGACAGGTAATGGGCATCTGTACTATTTTTGCATCTTATGAATTTATAATTATTTGAAAGTCCAAAGATTCTTTAAAGGCTCAAACTGATCATTTTAGAGATAAAAATTTAATACCTGTAACTAAACATGCACTGGAATTCTTCTGGAATAAAAAACATCTTAATGAACTTGAAAAGAAGGCTTAATGAACTTGAAGATACAGCAAATAGAAAAAAATGCAAAGTTAAACACAGTGAGAAAAGAGGCTGTGGGGGGGCGGGGGAGGAGCCATGGGACAATGAACTGTGAGTTAATATCAACTGCGGCAGTGAACTGCTGAGCAATATCACAGAGTCTAAAATTAATGTAACAGTATCCCAGAAAGAGTGCAAGAGCAAGAAGGACATAAAAAAAAAACCAAAATGCCAAATTCTTCCTAATTTCATGAGAACTATAAACTCATAGATCCAGTAACTTCAACAACCTCTAAGGAGAACCAAAAAACAAGATTATCATTTGAGAGTCAAACTACTGAAAAATAGTAATAAGGAAATCATAAAGCAGTCAGAAGGAGAAAAAAGAATATACATAGAGAAACAGAGACATAAATGACGGCCAACTTGTCATCAGAAACAAGACGAGAAAAATTTAACTTTTTTTTGGATGGGGTGGGGTGAGGCTTGTGAGATCTCAGTTCCCAGATCAGGAGGAACTGAACCCAAGCCATGACAGTAAAAGCCCAGAATCCTAACCTCTAGGTCATCAGGGAATTCCTCTCAACATTTTTAAACTATAGAAAGAAAGAGGAAAATAAAACATTCAACCAAGAACTCTATCTAAAATAATCTTTCAAAAATGAAAACAAATACAGTCACTATGGAAGCGTTTGGCAGTTTTTGTTTATTTTTTATAAAGTTAAACACACACTTCTTTCTAAAACATAGAAGTCATTCAATAAATATTTGTTAATATAAAAAAAAAAAAAACCACTTAACATATATATAGCCCAGCAATTGTGCCCCTGGGTATTTATCAAAATGTACTTTAAATTAACGCTCATACCAACCTATGTGTGAACGTATACCAAGAAAGGGGTTCTTCAGTGTGGGTGCGCTTAGTCGCTCAGTCATGTCCGACTCTGCAACCCCATGGACTGTAGCCCACCAGGCTCCTCTGTCCATGGGGATTCTCCAGGCAAGGATACTGGAGTGGGTTGCCATACCCTCCTCCAGGGGATCTCCCCAACCCAGGGATAGAACCCAGGTCTCCTGCATTGCAGGCAGATTCTTTACCATCTGAACCACAAGGGAAGGGATAAATAAAATGTATATCTATACAACAGAATTCTATTTAACAATTTTTAAAAAGCTATTAATTCATGCAACATGGATGAATATTAAAAGCACTTCCTAAGGGAAAGAATTCAGACCAAAAAGGGCATATAGTGTTTCCATCCATATGACATTCTGGAAAGGCAAAACTATAGAGACAGACAATAGATCAAAGGTTGCCAGGTAACTGGAGAGGGGTGGAGGAGTGACTGATTTACACGGGAGACAAGAGGGAACTTGCATGTCCTGAAATCCATGGAACTTAACAACAGGAAGAGTAAAGCTGAATGTATGCAAATATAAAAAATCAACCAGGAGTCTAGAAATACAAAACTGGCAAAAGAGTAACTGTATTACAAATGTTTGGCATATCCACACTGAAGAGGGCATGGAAAATGGCGCTGACCTTAATAACTTTGGTAGACAGTATTCTGACTGGTAACTGTAGCAGAAAAAAAAGAACTGTATATGAACACTGTGTTCTGGTTGGTGAAGTGATTCCTTACAAGGCTACAGATTAGTAGTAATGCTGAAACAACTATACATGTCTACTGAAGACAAGCAATCAGTAAAATAGATGGTGGCGGGTGGGAGCCAGATTTTCCACTTCAGTGAAGTTACAGGTACAGTAAGCAAGGAGCAACAGCTAGAACAAACTATGTAGAACTGGGATAGAGTCAGAGATCCCTCTACTGGTACCAGTTTGTTCTCAACTATAAAACACTTTAAATAAGGTAACCATTCAGATTAGAGACGGATCACTTTATTGGTATGTTGTATGTTGCTTGAAAATAAGTTTGTAAAATGCTACATATATCAAGCTTGATAAAGTAGTATTTAAAGGATGTGTAAGCAATGTAAACAAATGGAAAAAAAAAAAAACCCTTAAAATAGATTTAGTCATGCTATCTGCTTAAATTTGACAAGAAGCCAGTAAAAGGGAAACTATAAACCAAATCTTACATAAGAAAAAAAAAGCAGGCTTATTCATCCTACGCATTTCCCTAATATGAGGCTAACAAAAATTAAGCACATAATATTCTCTAAATAAACGCAAACTGAATCCTGATTTTTATTTCAAAAAGAGATTTCTCAAAACAAGAAATCAGTTAATCATGAGTAAAATTTCTAGAAAATTTACTTTATTAGAGAGGAGAAATAATCATTAACTTTATTCTCCATATTCTATTAAGTTCTATATATCATTACCATACAAAAATATTATACCTTGAAAAACAAGAATCAGACAATCTGAATTCTAGTTAGTACTAGCCTGACCAATCTCCTGTCTTCAGTTTCCCAGTCTGTAAGATAAAGTGATCAATTTACATGAATTTTTTTAATGTGTGCAGCTCCAATGTTCTGTGTCAAAGCAATCCATTTAGGAAAGTGGACAATTACAGTTGATTTTTTCCCATATTTTTTCCTCCCACTTTATTTCTCAGTAGTATGTTATAACACTGCCCAAACATTTTGAAGGTTGGGAATGATATCTAAAAGAGTTTAATTTGGTAGTTATTACTACACTCAACTAAGCTACAATGTGAATTTGGTCAGGTTAAAATTAAGAGTTGAACTTGTTAGGCAGGTTTTATTTTCTGATATATTATATTCCAGATAAGTTATTAATTAGAACACATTACCAGATGTAATCAATTTCACTGAAGCTCAACAAAAGCTGAAGTAAATGCACACAGCTGTTATTTTTAAAATCTTAGGCTTCTCAAATTCCAGAACTGTTTCAAAGAAACATTTTCTTGTTAGTAGGTAGGCTGTAGTTACAAAGATATTATAAACTATTTTCTGACCTAATTTTTGGTTCGATCACATAGATAAATGTTTTCAAAATTCTAAATTGATGACTTATGTTATATACAAGAAATGTGGGCAGACAAAATAAAAATAAATAAAACTCAGGAATTTCTGTTTCATAAGAAACTTAGTCTGGGAAAATGTCACATTAACTAAAAATAGTTCTTCTGAATGTTTCAATAATACAGGTTTCATGGGTCTATGATTAACATGCAAAGTGAAAAGTCACCAACAAACAAAATAAATCACTATTAATAAATAATAACCATTCTTTTAAAATCCGCTTCCTCCTGGTTGTCGTAATTTAATGCTTTATAACTTAACTTCGTGCGTCTCTATTTTCCCCACTGGTCCCAGTCCTGACACACCACTTCCGGCGTGTCTGTGCAGTTCTGTCACATAGATTTCAAGGAGCTTTCCAGGCGCCTGACACGTGCTGTGCGCTGCTGAGTCACTCAGTCGTGTCCGACTCTGTGCGACCCCCTGGCCTGTAGCCCGCCAGCCTCCTCTGTCCATGGGATTCTCCAGGCAGGAATACTGGAGTGGGTTGCCATGCCCTCCTCCAGGGGATCTTCGCAAGAAAGGGATGGATAATAAAAAATCAACAGTCTAAAGGCCCAGCATCTCAAGACAGAAAACATCTATTACCAAGTCTTAAAAGTTCCAAATAAAATGAAATACAATACAGTCCTACTGAAATGTAATGACAAAAGTTCAATATTTCTGAACCACAGGCTTTCCAATTAAACGCTCCTCATTTGTTTTAGTCTTAAATTAAATTGGGGCCCGAAATTAAAACAATCAGGGGGTCTTCCTCTGCCTGAAACTTACATATATGTTTAGATGAGTTGCTTAACCTCTGTGTGATTCAATTACTTCATATTAATGTAGTAATATCTACAAAGTCTAGGTCACAAGTAAGATCAAAAAGTTCAAAATAAATTTACAATACAAAAACCTCATTTCAGTAAATAGCTGTTTAATTAGATCAGACTACCAGATGCATTTAACAATCTGAATGTGTAAATGGCCAAACTATTAGTACTTACTAATTTTCTGTGAAGAACTGAAGCTTGGAAAAGACATTGATGCTGGGAAAGATTGAAGGCAGGAGAAGAAGGGGACGACAGAGGATAAGGTGGTTGGTTGGATGGCATCACTGACTCAACAGACATGAGCTTGAGCAAACTCCGAGAAATAGTGAAGGACAGGGAAGCCAGGCCTGCTGCAGTCCATGGGGTCGCAGAGTTGGACACAACTCAGCAACGGAACAACAACAATTTTCTGCAAGTTTATAGCTAAAGAAAGTTATCAGAATTAAAGAAATGTTTTTGTACCACTCATTGCAGTTAGTTACAAATCCACAAAGGTTTCCAAGGAGGAAGCAGCAACCACCAAAGCAGTCCCTCTAAAATAAGACTAGGTGATATTAGTCTTGGGACCTCTCTGGTGGTCCAGGAGTTAAGATTCCACAGTTCTAACGCAGGGGGCACAGGCTCAATCCCTGGTGGGGGAACTAAAACCCCACATGCCACACGGTACAGACAAAAAATTAGGGGGAAAAAAAAAAAACAAAAACAAACAACTTGGTTTCATAATTTACTTGAAGGGACTTACTGGTTCTATTGATTCAACAAGGAAATTTGTGTAAGTTGTCATCTGCAAGTCAAATTCTTTAGAATATATAATAGCTCCTTTCTTAATACTCTCCCTTGCAAAATGGCTGAGCATTCAACAAATAATTTTATTTTATACCAGCAACTGAATATAGCACATGGGACCAGAAATCTGAAAACTGCAACTTTAATGCTAACAATTTCTATAAGTAATACATATATATTTTTCTCATAATTTATATAAGCTGTTCATTCTGATAGGGTGGTATTAGAAACTAACTAGTTCATATCAACTATTTAGACTTAATTACCAAATTCATAACAATTAAGCTCACCAAATTACCTCATTAAGATGCTGCTCTTAACATAAATCTAGAAAGCCAGTTATATGTTAAAGCATGTATTTGAAACCTCAAAACTAATTTTTTTCAGGTTTCCTAAGAATATTAAAACAAAGCTTAAGTGGAAAGCAGAGAAGAATAATCACAGCTCTCCATTTAAAGATAACATAGTCAGTGAACACTAACTTATAGATATTATGCCAACTCCTCAAAGTTTATTTTTTGTAAAACACAAAGCGGCAGCTACTGGTATACTGCTTTTTGCATGAAATACAAGGGAATAGCCACAGATGCTCTTCAAGGCACTGGTACGTGACTGTCTAGGACAATAACACAGACAGGAAGAGACAACAGGCCTGTTTACACAGGACAGAAACAGGCTGAAGGATTTACACTATTTTTAATCACAGAATGCACATCAGAATCACCGAGGGTTTTGGGGGTTTTTTTCCGTTATTGTTGTTTTTTAAGAAATATTGATACACCCTTGCCCATATCTTTGGAACCTGGTCATCAGTTTTGTTTTTTTTTTAAGTGCTCCAGATGATTCTAATGTATAGCCAGGGTTAAGACTTTATAGCAGAGTGAAATTCAAAAATGTTTTCACCTCAATGTAAGTACTAGACAAAAAGAAACATTATATATATTGAGAGTAATGTGTAAGAGCACTTTACATCTCCTATGCATGCCAATGCACCATCTCCTTGCCTCTTACTCTACCTCTGAGAAATAATGGTGGGCCTAAAAGATTAATTTTTAAACTGCTTTTTAAAAACAAGATTTCTTTTGTTAAAATACATACAATGCAAGTGCAGAAGCAAATAATCAGAAGTAGATGAAAAATTCCAGTAAAACTTCATTACAAGAAATTTCTAATAAAAAAGTTCTTCTAATATATTCAATCAGTTCAGTTCAGTTCAGCCACTCAGTCATGTCTGACTCTTTGCAACCACATGAACCACAGCATGCCAGGCCTCCAGGAGTTTACCCAAACTCATGTCCATCGAGTTGGTGATGCCATCCAACCATCTCATACTCTGTTGTCCCCTCCTCCTCCTGCCCTCAATCTTTCCCAGCATCAGGGTCTTTTCAAATGAGTCATCTCTTCACATTAGCTGGCCCAAGTGTCGGGAGTTTCAATACTTTAGGTTTAAAAATACGTCCACTATCTTAACATTTCTTCCTAGAAATGCAATATTAAGTATCATTTGCAAGACATGAGGTACTGTGCACTTCAACCCTCAAAACAGTTCTATATGGTAGATATTACTGTCTACCTCTTTTACAGATGAGAAAAAACCTCTGACAATAAGAAAATTACACAAGGTCAAGAGGTAGTTAAGTAAGCTATAACTGCCATAATTTGTGCTCATGCTCACTTGACATGAATCCAGTCTTTACATATCTATACATGTATACACACACACAAAGATACAAGTGGAAGTGAAAGCTGCTCAGCTGTGTCTAACTCTTTGCGATCCCATGGACTACACACTGCATGGAACTCTCCAGACCACAATACTGGAATTGTAGCCTTTCCCTTCTCCAGGGGATCTTCCCAAGCCAGGTTTCCTGCATTTCAGAGGGATTCTTAACAGCTGAGCCACAAGGGAAGCCTCAAAGACATAAATGTACACGTATATATCTCATACCAATTACAGTTTCATGAAGAAAGGTGATGTTTCTTCATGAAATGTAATTGGTATGATGGATATCATATAAATATCATAGATATAACATGTATCTATCATACCAAATATGGTTTCAAGAAAAATGAAATCATTTTGGGAAATTCCAGCTGTCAAAAGTTCTACTCAAGTCTCACTATGATTCTAGAAGAAGGAAATCAGCAACAGGGTGACAAGTGACAGACATTAATCAGTTGGAATTTCAAAGTTCTAGAATCAGGAAATAAAGTACCCACAATATCCTTTCAGACACATCTTCAGACAACTAAGAAAAAAAACAGGCACTACATCACAAGGCAAACTGCTAAATTGTTTTGTTAAGTTTTAAAGCTAGATTACTATTGTCAATCTATGCTTTTGTGTCAACCTGTTTACACAGAAATTAGTAAATTCAATGTACAATTCTCTAAGGAAGCATCAAAATTCCTTAAGAAGCCCATTTCCTGTGCCTTTCTGAATTTCTGCAAATGCTTTCTACCTTTTAAATTCTCTCTCTATAGCAAGACACTCCTGGGTGACTCCTTAACAGTCCTCCCTGTGATTGCCATGGTTGTTCAGTGGTTCAACCCTACCCACATGACTTAAGGGGAAATTCTGATTGGTCTAAGTTAATATGATAATACAATGCCCCCTCCCAGCCCCATTCAGTAAATGATTTATGTAAGGGCATTAGAACCAACTCTGGCCAGTGAAATAGGGTAGAATTTTTAGGAAAGCAGGGTTTTAGGAAAGGAGAGGGGGACAGCCCCCTTTGTTCCCCTAAAAGTTCTATCAAGCTATCACAGTTAGAACTACTTACCGTAACCATCTTTCAACCATAATGAGAGCTAGTTTGGGGAATTCTCTGGCAATCCAGTGGTTAGGACTCCGCCCTCACTGCCAAGGGACCGGGTTCAATCCCTGATCAGGGAACTAAGATCCCACAAGTTGTGGGTAGTGTGCTCAGAACCAACCAACCAACCCTATACAGAGCTAGCTTAAAGAGAATCTCACATTTTAATAAAGGCAGAACTGAAAGATGAAAAGAATTTTGCTCAGGCATTAATCCCAACTTGCAAATGTCCATTATTCCAGATATGAGAGAAAATACACTTTATGCAGTTGAACCAAAATCTTCCTAAACCTTGAGGCTTAGCCACACTTAATCCTTTAGTAATTTTTAAATCATTTTATGTAAAGTCTTTCCAATGCATCCACCCTATTTTTCCAGAGCATATACACAAACAGCTTAAACAATAGTTCTTTCTACCTCATTATTTCATTAGCTTATATATACTTAGGCTAAAAGTTGCATTAACACTGGCATAAAAACAGCTGATTCTTAGCATATACCTAGCCCTGTAGGGCAAACGGTACATAAGTAAGCTAGAATGGTTCTTTAGCTGTAAGTGTTCAGAACACTCTAGACTATAGGAATTGAAAGCAGTGGTTTAAAAGCATGTCAGTTAAGTGGAATTTTGTTAAGGACACCTGTCACAAACACATTTCTGTACATGACTGATTATGTATTTAACAAAAAATATATTCTTTTTCTATGTGAAGTGGGGGATGGGGTGGGGAGGCAACTAAGAAATCCTACAAAAAAAGAAGGAAAAAAAAAACAAACCTTGGACAAATGTTTCCAGGAGAGAAAACTGAAGTAAACCCAGAGTCAAAGAAGTATGAGTATGATCTATTTTAGTCTCAACTCCAGCCAAGTGGCACTGCAGTAAGAGAAGAGAAACTATAAAGAACCTTTAGAACCTTTAGCTGTTCCACTGCTAATGAATTAAAAATGACAAAATCCCACAATTCAAAAAGTTCAGGCAATACAGACAAAATGTATTATTTGCTTAATCTGTGTAACAGCCAAATTCATTTTATCATATGTCATATCAAGGCTAACTACAGCGGTGTTCCATTGACAAAAAAAATTTGTTTTCTCTTTTAAGAAATATTAGCTGGACAAATTATTTCAAGTAGAAATTGATCAGAGATTCTGGAACAATTATTCAGTATTAAAACAGCCAAATACTCTTGATATTAATAATCATGTTATTTTCTACTTTCTAGCAAAAATATTTAACAAGCTTTACTATACCCCAAGACTTCCCTGGTAGCTCAGCTGGTAAAGAATCCACCTGCAATGCAGGAGACGTGGGTTCAATCCCTGGGTTGGGAAGATCTCCTGGAGAAGGGAATAGGTACCCACTCTGGTATTCTGGCCTAGAGAACTCCATGGACAGAGGAGCCTGGCAGGCTACAGTTCATGGGGTCTCAAAGAGTCAGACATGACTAAGTGACTTTCACTCACTGTATCCCAGGTAGTAAATGGAGGTTTCAATTAGAAATCCCCATATGAAGAACTTCACTGTGGTCTAGTAGTTAAGAATCTGCCTGCCAAAACAGGTGACACAAGTCTGATTCTTGGTTCGGGAAGATCCCACACACTGCAGGGCAACTAGGCCCACATGCTCTAGAGTCTGCACCTCTAAATAAATAAATCTTTAAAACAAAAAAAGAAAGAAAAGAAGGACCCATAAGAAGCACAGAACTAGAGAATTTATTTCTGGAATAAAAACTCCAATTTGTACAGATCTTGGGCTCAGAAACTATGTTTCCAAATTATTCTCCATAGAATTATAAAGCAATGAACACCACAAAGTTACAAATGGCAATAATATCCACATCTTTAACAGTAATATTTATTCATTAAGAAAAGCACTTAATATTTATTAAACACAATTTATGTTCACCTAACACACTAAATTAAATGTCTTGGCAGACTAATAAGAGCAGGAGTTTTTAATCTGGATTCTAAAAATATTTAGTTTTGTTGGAAATTCCCTGGCAGTCCAGTGGTTAGGGCTCAGTGCTTTCACTGCTGTGGCCCAGGTTCAACTCCTGTAACTAAGAGCCTACAAGCCGTGCACTACAGCAAAAATAATAATAATTGATTAAAAAAAATTTTAATGCAGAGTTTGTTGATCAAACACAGTGGTTATGAAACTGGATGGGAAAAAGCTACATCTTTATTCTACTAATCTCTATTTGATATTTAGCATATCTTTAATTAAAAGCATAAGCAATAACCATCAAAAAGACCACAAATAACAAGTGTCAGCAAGGATGTGGAGAAAAGAGAATCCTTGTACTCTGTTGGTGGGAATATAAATTTGACAGCCACTGTAAAAAACAGTATGGAACTTCCTCAGAAAAACTAAAAAGAGAACCACCAATGATCTACCAATTCCATTCCTGGGTATTTATCGGGAGAAAATGAAAACACTCATCTGCATTGATACATGCACTCGCATGTTTACAGCAGCGTTACTCACAAGAGCCAAAGTAAGGAGGCAACAAAAGCGTCCGTGCACAGACGACTGGACAAAGATGCAGCGCTGTGTGTGTACACAGAGTGCTGCCAAGGCTGTCAGTCGTGTCCGACTCTGTGCGACCCCACAGACGGCAGCCCACCAGGCTCCCGCCCCTGGGATTCTCCAGGCAAGAACGCTGGAGTGGGTTGCCATTGCCTTCTCCAATGCATGAAGGTGAAAAGTCAAAGTGAAGTCGCTCAGTCGTGCCCGACTCTTACCAACCCCATAGACTGCAGCCCACCAGGCTCCTCCATCCATGGGATTTTCCAGGCAAGAGTACTGGAGTGGGGTGCCATTGCCTATACTATTCAGCCATAAAAAAAAGGATGAAATTTTGCCACTGGCAATAACATGAATGATGAACCTGGAGGGTATTGTGCTAACTGAAGTAAGTCAGAGGAAGACAAATGCTGTATCTTATCACTTACTGTGAAACCTAAAAATAAAGGAATGAATACAGCAATACAGAAAAAGACACAGAGAAGAAACTAGTGGTTACCATGCAACTCTACGGCAAGAGAGAAGGGAGGAACAAGAAAAGGACAGGGAATTAGGAGGTACAAACTACTACATATAAAAAACTACAAGGATATACTGTATAGCACAGGAAATATAACCATTATTTTAAATTTAAATGAAGTGTAATCTATAAAAATTTAGAATCACTGTGCTATATAACTGAAACTAATATTATAAATCAATTACACCCCAATTTTTTAAAAGTGTCAAAAAAAAAAAAAAAGGTAAGTAGCAAGCCACAGTGGGATGATCGCCAGCTGTGACTTTGTGACCTTGGAAAACGCAGGTATTTTCAAAGCACTTGCAGCTGCTTCAAGTCTCAAGTTCTCCTTCACATGCATCACTGGCCTCAAAACTACTCTACACCACTGGACACTGCTGATATGCACATCACTGAATTTACTTTTTAAAAGTAAATGTTTTTAAAATTTTGTTTTAAAGTTTTACTTAAAAATCATATTCTAACTGGTGTCCTCATCAGCATGTATATTTAATGTTGCACAATTAAAATATTATTTTAGGAAAGGGTCCACATGTGTCAACAGAGAACCAAAGGCATTCACAGCCCAAAAAAGGATGAGAACACCCGGGAGAGAATTTCAGAGCAAGAATAAGACTTTGCAGAGGATAACAAAGCATAGCAATTTAAGAACAAGAAAAAGCCTCAGAGCATTTTTAGTTGAAACTCCTTGTTTTAGAGATAAAGAAATTGTGGTCTGGTGACAGCATCCCTGTTCAAGGTCACACACACAACTAATTACTGACAGAACCAGAGAAAACAGAATCTACTGTTTTCTGGCTCAGGATTCAAGGCTAAATTAACCTTGATGAGACTTGGCTATAACAAAGCAAGACAGGGCAAAGACGACTCTGCAAATACATGCCAAAAAGTTATTACAGAAAGAGAGAAATTATACAGAAAGATGAGCTAGTTTGCAAAAGAAAAGGATGGGTCGAGGTGTGAAAGCATATTGAAGATAAATTCTACTACAGGGCATGCCAACACAGACGTTGAAAAAGACGAGTAACAAAGCAAAAAGGTGACACCCTCTTTGCACAGAATGCATAGGCATAGTTCAAAGAGCTGAATATTCCAAACTTTATTAAAATATATTGTCTCTCCCACTTTTCCTGAAACATATACTTCTTGGTCATTTTTCCCACTTTATACAGTGACACAGGCAAAGAGAAATTTTTACTTTCCTCCTTATCTATGATAGTAAGTACAACAGCATAAGCACAACAGCAAAAATCAAATAAGTTAGTATTCATAACAAGGAAACAACAGAAAGCGGTAGTTGCTACTACTCAATTCTAGCTAAATGCTACCAAGAAAAGAACTGTCACCTTAGAATTCTAGATAGAACAAAAGTGTCCCTCAAAAAATGAAGGTGAAATACATTTTCAGAGGAAAAAAAAAGACAAGATCATGAGACTTGTTCTAAAAACAGGAAGTTTCTTTGTGCAAAGGTAAATAATAAAGCTTAGAATTTCTTGAATGAAAAACAACAAAAATAGCAAACATGTGGTAACATATAACTGCCCAGGAGATGACAAACTTTTCTGTAAAGGGCCAGCCTGATGATAACAGCAGGTTAGGAAGTGACAGAACCTGACACGGAACAACAGACTGGCTCCAAATCGGGAAAGGAGGACGTCAAGGCTGCATACAGTCCCCCTGCTTGTTAACTTATATGCAGAGCACACCATGCAGAATGCCAAGCTGGATGACGCACAAGCTGGAATCAAGATTGCCGGGAGAAATATCAGTAAGGTCAGATATGCAGATGACACCACCCTGATGGCAGAAAGACTTCCCTGGTGGCGCAGATGGTAAAGCATTTGCCTACAATGTGGGAGACCCGGGTTCGATCCCTGGGTCGGGAAGATTCCCCTGGAGAAGGAATTGGCAACCCACTCCAGTACTCTTGCCTGGAAAATCCCATGGACGGAGGAGCATGGTAGGCTACAGTCCAGGGGGTCACAAAGAGTCGGACAGGACTGAGAGACTTCACTTTCTTTCTTTCACTTATGGCAGAAAGCAAAGAGGAACTAAAGGGCCTCTTGATGAAGGTGAAAGAGGAGTGAAAAAGCTATTCTAAAACTCAACATTCAGAAAACAAAGATCATGGCATCCAGTCCCATCACTTCATAGCAAATAGATGGGGAAACAATGGAAACAGAGACAGACTTTATTTTCTTGGGCTCCAAAATCACTGCAGATGGTGACTGCAGCCATGAAATTAAAAGGCACTTGTTCCTTGGAAGAAAAGCTATGACAAACCTAGACAGCATATTTAAAAACAGAGACATTACTTTGCCAACAAAGGTCCATCTAGTCAAAGCTGTGGTTTTTCCAGTAGTCATGTACAGATGTGAGAGTTGGACCATAAACATGGCTGACGGCTGAAGAATTGATGCTTTTGAACTGTGGCATTCGAGAAGACTCTTGAGAGTCCTTTTGGACTGCAAGGAGATCCAGCCAGTCCATCCTAACAGAGATCAGTCCTGGGTGTTCATTGGAAGGACTGATGCTGAAGCTGAAACTCCAATACTTTGGCCACCTCATGCGAAGAACTGACTTATTAGAAAAGACCGTGATGCTGGGAAAGACTGAAGGCAGGAGGAGAAGGGGATGACAAGCATTAGATGGTTGGATGGCATTACCAACTCAATGCACATGAGTTTGAGCAAACTCCAAGCGACAGTGAAGGGCAGGGAAGCCTGGCGTGCTACAGTCCATGGGGTCGCAAAGAGTTGGACAAAACTGAGCGACTGAACAACAACAGACCAAGAGACAGCAAACTTTTCTATAAAGGGCCACCCTGATGATAAATGTTTTAGGCTTTGCAGGCCAAAAAAATCTGTTGTAAATAACCAATTCTGCACTTGCAACATAAGAGAACCAACAGACAATACATAAATTAACAGGTGTGGCTGTATCTCAGTAAAATTTTCTTTATAAAAGCGTCTGGCAGGTGTATTTGGCCTGTAGTCATAGTCTAACAGGCTTCCCAGCTGGCATAAGTGGTAAGGAACCTGCCTGCCAGTGCAGGAGACCTAAGAGACAGGGTTCAATACCCTGGAGGAGGAAATGGCAACCCACTCCAGTATTCTTGGCTAGAGAATCCCATGGACAGAGGAGCCTTGAGGGCTACAATCCACAGGGTCATAAAAAGTCGGACACAGCTGAAGCGACTTAGCAAGCACAGTCTAACAATCCTTATTCTTTTCTTTTCAAATTCTTTAAAACATGTGTGATAATTTAAAGCAAAATTTGCATCACTGTCTGAAGGGATATGTGAACCATGCAGATAGACAACTACAGCATAGATGAGTGTAACGAAAGGGAGCTACGTGGTGACAAGATTATAAACTGTAATAAGTGTAGTGGGTTGAGTTGTGTACCAATAAAGATATACTTAGGTTCTAACCCCTGGTATCTCTGAATCTAATTATATTTGGAAATAAAGTCTTCACCGAGGCAGTCAAACTAAAAGAAGATAATTCTCAGTTTGTGGGGGCCCCAAATCCGATGACTAGTATCTTTTTAAGAAAAAGGAGAGACATAGAGATATACAGAAAAGAAAGATAATCAAATAAAAATGAAGGCAAAAATATGAGTGACATAGCTGTAAGTTAAGGAACATCAAGGATTTCTGACAACAACCAAAAGGTAGAAAAGGCAATAAAAGATTCTCTCCTAGAGCCTTGAGAAGAAGCACGGACCTGCTGCTACCTTGACTTCAGACTTCTAATCTCTAAAACTAAGACACAACATGAAAAGTCTTAAATCTATTGAAAAAATTGAATTCACACTTAAATTCCTCCAGGTTCAGATAGTTTCACCAGTAAAGCTTCCAAAGATTTCTAAAGAAAGAATGCCACTCTGACACAATGTCTTCCAGAAAAATAGAACAAAACTGATAGGAAATAATACTTCCTATCATTTTTATGACACTACCATTACATGGATATCAAAACCAAAGACAATGTAAGAAAAAAAAAAAACCTGTAAGACTGATATCCCTCAAAAAAAGAGTAAAAATCCTCAACAAAATATTAGCCAATCAAATTCAAGAAAATAAAGATAAATGACAAATAAGCCTTATTCTGGGACTATATTTGCTCACCTTTCTCTCAGTTTCTTGAATAAGAAGAAAACATATGAAATAATAGCAACATACTATTGAGTTTGTAAAATATTTAACTGTGATATGTATAACAGCACAAAAAGGGAGAGGAGAGAGCTGGATAGGAGTAAAATTTCTATATCTCACTAGAATTAAACTAGTGTGTCTGAAGTAAATTCTAGTAAGAATACAGTAAGCCTGAGTGCAACTCCTAAGACAGTAATACAAAAGGATATGGTGAAAATAACATCAGAGGATCTAAACTGGTATATCAGAAAAACATCATCTGATGTAAAATTAGAAAGCAGCAGAGGAGGAATAAAACATCAGGCAAGACACAAAAATATACAGAAAACACAGCAAAACGGCAGGTTTTATATCTTACATCAGTAACAATATTAAATGTAAACAAAGAATCCAGTCAAAAGGCAGTGTCAGACTGCAAAAATATAAATAACACAATCTAAATGTCCATCAACAGAAGAATGGATAAAGATGTGGTGTATATACTTACATATATATGGGGTTTGTGTGTGTGTGGATATATACACATACATACATATATATATATAAACACATACACACGCACATACAACCTTCAAGATGCACAAGTTGGATTTAGAAAAGGCAGAAGAACCAGAGATCAAACTGCCAACATTCACTGGGTCAGCGAGAAAGCAAGAAATTCCAGAAAAACATCTACTTCTGCTTTATTGATTACACTAAAGCTTTAGACTATGTGGATCACAACAAACCGTGGAAAATTCTTAAAGAGATGGGAATACCAGACCACCTTTTCTGCCTTCTGAGAAACCTGTATGCAGGTCAAGAAGCAACAGTTAGAAGAGCTGAACATGAAACAATGGACTGGTTCAAAATTGGGAAAGGAGTACGTCAAGGCTGTACACTGTCACCCTCTTATTTAACTTATATGCAGAGTGTATGCCGGGCCGAATGAAGCACAAGCTGGAATCAAGATTGCTGGGAGAAACAGCAACAGCCTCAGATATGCAGATGACACCACTCTAATGGCAGAAAGGGAAGAGTAACTATTGAGCTTCCTGATGAAGGTGAAGGAGGAGAGTGAAAAAGCTGGCTTAAAACTCAACACTGAAAAACTAAGATCATGGCAGCCCACTCCATCACTTCATGGCAAACAGATGGGGAAAAAGTGGAAACAGTGGCAGGTTTTATTCTCTTGGGCTCCAAAACTACTGTGGATGGTGACTGCAGCCACAAAATAAAAAGATGCTCCTTTTCTTGCTCCTTGCAAGAAAAGCCATGACAAACATAGACAGCATATTAAAAGGCAGAGATGTCACTTTGCCAACAAAGGTCCATCTAGTCGAAGCTAGACTACTGGTTTTTCCAGTAGTCATGTACGGATGTGAGAGATGGACCATAAAGAAGGCTAAGCACCCAAGAATTGATGCCTTTGAGTTGTGGTACTGGAGAACTGTTGAGAGTCCCTTGAACTGCAAGATCAAACTAGTCAATCCTAAAGGAAATCAACCCTGAATAGTTATCGGAAGGACTAACACTGAAGCTGAAGCTCCAATACCTTCACCACCTGATGCGAAGAGCCGACTCACTGTAAACGACCAAAAGACCGTGATGCTGCGAAAGATTAAGGGCGAGAGAAGGGAGTGATAAAGGATGAGATGGTTGGATGGCATCACCAACTCAATGAAAATGTAGTTGTCGTTCAGTCACTCAGTCGTATCCAACTCTTTGCGACCCCAGGGACTGCAACACACCAGGCTTCCATGTCCTTCACTATCTCCCGGAGTTTGCTCAAATTCATGTCCACTGAGTGCTCAAATTTATGTCCACACACACACCCACACCCCTGAGTCACTTCACTGTACACCTGAAATTAATACAACATTGTAAATCACTTTGATTTCAATTAACATTTTATTGCTAAAAAATGCTAACCATCAGAGGCTTCAATAAATCATAATCTTTTGGCAATAGTATCATAAAAAATCACAGATAACAGATCACATAACAAATACGATAACAATAAAAAAGTTTAAAATATTGTAAGAATTATTGAAGTCTGACACAGAGACACAAAGTGAACAAATGTTGGAAAAATTGGCACCAACATATTTACTTAACACAGAGTTGCAACAAACTTTCAATTTATAATACACAAAATATCTTCAAAGCACAATAAAAAAGGTATGTCTGTATTGCTTGTTTCCCCTCAAGATCAAGTGGCTGACAGGGAGCTGTTGGTTTGCTGTTGCTGCTGCTGAGCATCACTAGTTTCCTACTAAATATTGCTAGCCTGGGAAAAGATCAAAGTTCAAAACTGTAAATACAGTTTCTACTTGATTGCTTTTGTACCATTGCAAAGTTGAAAACTCAAAACAATCATAAGTTGGAGACTTTCTGTAATAGATTTTATAACAGTTTAGTAAATGAGTTCAGCAAGTTTGCAGAGTACAAAATAAATATGCAAAAATCAACTGCATTTCTAATCTGAAAATAAGAAAACAATTCCATTTATGAAGCATCAAAGAGAATGAATTACTTGGTAATGAGTTTAACAAAAGAATTACAAGACTTATCTTCTGAAAACTACAAAATATTGTCAAAAAAACCTAAAGATCAACTATGTAAATGGCAACTACAGTAACAAAACAAGTAAGATGGCAATACTCCCCAAACTGATCTACTAACTCAAAACAATCTGGCTTCTTTGAAGAAAATGACAAACTACTTCAAAAATTCACATGGAAATTCAATGGACTCAGACTAATAACAATTATCTTGAAAAAAGAACAAAGTTGAAGGATTCATTCTTCCATACTTGAAAAGTTCACAATGCAATAGACATACTGGCATAATGATAGATATAGCAACAAAGAAGAATTTAGTCTAGAAAAACCCTCACATTTTATAGTCATTTTGTTTTAGATGGGATGCCAAGATAATTCAATGGGGCAAAGTATAGTCTTTTCAACACATAGTGCTGGGACAACTTAATACCCACGTGTAGAAGAATCAAGCTGGACCCATTTTCTTATATTACATACAAAATGTACTCATATGGCCCATAAACATAAATATATGAGCTGAAACTCTGAGAAAACATAGGAATAAATCTTCAAGACCTTAAGTTCTCAACATGAAAGAATGAACAAGATAACATGCTGTATTTCATCAAAACTTAAAACTTTTCTGATGAAAATTATACCACTTAACAAGTAAAAATAAAACCCAGAGAATGGGAGAAAAATTACATACCTAGTGAGGAATTTGTACCTAAAATAAAGAACTGCTACAACTGGTTAATAACAAGACAAACTGGTTTAAAACTAATTTAAAAATAGACAAAGGATCTGGATCTGAATAGACATTTTTTCCAAAGAACATACACATATTTGTGGCCAAATATGTACACACACACACAAAATTTGATGTCATTAACGACCAGGATAATTTTTAAGTGAAGTATCTAGATCATACACAGGAGGATGAGAACAATAAAAACACAAAACAATAACAAACATTTGCCAGAATTTGTAGAAACTGAAACCCTCACATATTGCTGGTGGAAATATATAATGGTACAGCAGCTTTGGATAATAGCCTGACAATTCAAGAAGTTAAACACAGTCATCATTTGACCAAACAATTCTACTATGTATGTAGCCAAGAGAAATATATATACATACATAAAAACTTGCACAAGTTCATAATAGTCAAAAAGCAGAAACAATCAAAATGTCCATCAACTGATAACGCATAGATAAAACGGGATATACCCATTCTGTGACATATCCCACAGAAATAAAAGGATTAAGATGTGAATACTTCATCATGTATGATCTTTGAAAACACTATGCCAAGTGAAAGAAGCCAGTCACAGACGATCATGTATTCCATTTACGTGCAACATATAGGACAGGAAAATGTAGAGAGACAGGAAGTAGATCTGTGGCTGCCTAAGTTGATGGAGGTGGGGGTTGGAAAGAAACGGGAAGGGCCAACTAAAGGGTATGAGTTCTTCTGAGGTGAGAAAAATGTTCTAAAATTAATTGTGGCAGTGGTTACAAAGATATAAGAAAATACTAAAAACCACTGAACTGCACAATCTTAAATGGGTGAGTTAAAATATGATAAGTGAATTGTAACTCTATGAAACTGTTCACATTTTAAGACTGAAAATCAGGCAAGGATGTTCCAGCCAGTGCAATAATGCAAAAAAAGAAAAGAAAAGAACAAACAAGACAGATGGGAAAAATAGAAAAAACAAATCTTCCTGTCTATAGATGACATGGACTGCCTGAGCAAAATATGCTAAACCATCTATAAAAAAGCTCCTAGAACTACTATGTAAGTTTTGCAAGGTCAAAAGCATGATCAAAGTATGAACAAAATCCTATTTCTATATGGAAGTGAAAGTGTTAGTTGCCAAGTTGTATCCAACTCTTTGGGACTGTAGCCCACCAGGCTCCTTTGTCCATGGGATTCTCCAGGCAAGAATACTGGAATGGGTAGCCATTTCCTTCTCCAGGGGGTCTTCCCAGTAGATAGTATATTATAGCTCCAAATAGTTTCCCCAAAATTAGACATTCAGGTATAAATATAAAATAGTTATAAATTTAACAAAAAGTGCAAATTCTATATACTGAAAGCAACAAAACTTTTATGAGATAAATCAAAGATACTATGTCTAAGGATGGGAAGGCAGTATAATTAAGATGTCAACTCTCTCCTAATTGATCAACAGATCAATTAAATACAATGCCAATCAAAATCCCCAAAGGATTTTTTTAATTAAGAGAAATAGATTTCCATCAGCCATTAGGAAAATCCAAATAAGAACCACAATGAGCTCAAACACACAAGAATAGCTATATTCACACGAACAGACAAGTACTGGCGAAGAAACGGAAAAACTGGATCCCTTACACATTGCTGGCAAAATGTAACACTGCTCCAGGTGCTAGAAATACAGTCAAGATACTAAGCAGAAATGAAGCAGGGAGATATCTGCTCTCATAGAATTTTCTTCTAGCTAACAAATAATGAACAGAAATTACTTTTTTAATATTAAATTATTTGGCTGCACCTGGTCTTATAGTTGAGGCATTGCAGGATCTTCAATCTTTGTTGCAGCATTCAGGTTTTTCAGTTGCGACATGTGAACTCTTAGTTGCAGCATATGGGATCTAGCTACCAGATCAGGGATGGAACCTGGGCCCCCGGCATTGGGAGGGCAGAGTCTTAGCCACTGGACCATCAGGGAAGTCCCCAGAAATGATTTTTGATACTGACAAATGTTAAGCCAAATAGAGAGTATTATAATATTGCAAAAGGTAAACTGGATAAAAGTAATCAGGAATTACTTTTTGAGATTACAACTGATAAAGTCATTCAAAGGATGAGGGTGTATGTGTATAAAAACACTCACCAATTCAATAAGGACTCAAAAATATTTTCTATTTCTCATCTGATTAAATAAAATAGCTTTTCTCTCTTTAATAAATACATGTAACTAACCAAGGTATTTTAATCTACAGAAATGATCACTACTATCATAAACTGGTATGCTGTTTACGAGAACTCAAGAAGACTGATTTTAATTAGGTTTGATTTTTTAAACAATGAAGTAAAATAACACACTCCTATCTTCATTGACCCCATGGGGTATAAAGCACTCTGCATTAAGAACCACAAGCCTAAATGAAAATGTTTCTAGTGTACCTTAATGCCTAAAAACTAATACTAGTTTTTAAGGATCTTAACTCATTTTTTTCCTGTCTTCAAAGGCACAATTTAGTATCTGTCCCACTTTCATCATCATGTGTATGCCCACTTAATTTCCACTCTGTACCTGTTCTATTACTTCTTTCTTCTACATTACATGTTTTCAGAATGAACATCCTGCTTTGTTTTCATCGAACATCTTTTCTCCTATTGATTGTACAGTTAAAAAGTTATCAATATTTGGTTTAAACAATATCAAGACAATAAATCAACTAGACTTACTCTGTAAAAATTGTTTTTAAAAAATGTGACATATTGGCAAACTAAAATTTTGTAGTAAAAAAAAAAAAAAAACCACCAAAAGATGTCCTTCAAAATTTGGCATCCTTATTCCAAAGTTTCTATATACTATATACAATCAGCAAAATTTACTATTATTCCTCTACCATTTTACTTTTTTCTTTCCAAAGATCAAGCCTAATTTGATACAAGCATAATCATTGTTTATGGTCAAAATATAAGTTTTATTAGCCTTTTAATTATTTAGGTAAATTTAAAATTATCTTTGGCCACAAATACACACTACTGATTTAATTTGCTAAAAGCCACATTAACTCCTCAGTTTCAAGGCCAAATAAAAATATTATTGCATTCAACAAACATATAGGGGAATTAAAAATTAATAATCCACAAAGTGAATTATGTCTTAGAAAAGTATCTGGTACCTAGTAGGCATTAATTAAACTTTGCTGCATGAATAAACTGTGTGTGAAAAGCACTTACTACAGAACATGACTAAAAAAATACTAGTTTCCTGACTGCTTACTCCCCAAGAACATATTACTCTTTGAAAAAATTATCCACAATAAGGAAGAGTTGATCTTATCGGTTTTTTCCCCCTTCCTTATATTTTACTAAGCTTTCCAAGCTGTTAAAAAAAGTTTTACAAATTGTCATTTTTATTACAACTTTAATTAGGAGAAATCTACAATTTTGTAACCTAAAGTAAACTAATCAAGACTTTAATCACTTTCACTATATGAAACTTTTTGCAAGCATAAACATGTGCTTCTTGAAGCCACTAATGAAGACTAATAAAAAATACAAAACTGCAACTCTATGGGTAGGCACAATTGTTAGTAGATAAAAAGCAGATGTTAGACATCACCACCCAAGAATCATCACTTGAATCACACTACCATTTTTACAAGAGTCTACATACAGTGTTTATATATAACACCCTAAATACTACAGCAATATTCAAATATAATTACATCCACTTTAGAAAAAAAGGAAACTGAACTTCAGAAAGGTTATGTAACTTGCCTATACTTACAGGATGGGAGAACAAGGACAAGGTTCCATGTCAAAGTCATTTAGTTCTAAACCCTGTACATTTTTCACTATTAAATCACACCTTCACATAATCTACACATAAATTTAAGTCTAGCAATACACACAATCTGGAAGAGATTTTAGCATCCTCATTATAGAAGATGGAGAAGGAAATGGCAACCCACTCCAGTATTCTTGCCTGGAGAATCCCAGGGACGGAGGAGCCTGGTCGGCTGCTGTCTATGGGGTCGCATAGAGTCGGACACGACTGACGCCACTTAGCAGCAGCAGCAGCATGATAGAAGAAATGTAGCAAATTGTGGAGGAAGGGATACTCACTATACTAAATACCCATTCATTCAATCAATGAATCCAATCAATGTTTTTAGGCCCTATTAGCACAACAGAAAACTATCCAAAAGAAATGAGTGATTGATACATGAAGCAACACTGAAAAAATTAAAATGTTATGCTGAGCAAAAGATGTCAGACACAAAAAGAATGCATATTATACAATTCCATTTGCTCAAATCTCTAAAAACAATTCTAATCTACAGGGACAAAAAGCAGATTAGTGGTTTGTCTGTGGCTACAAATGAAGACTGCCTGGAATAATGAACTCTGGGTATAATGGGCAATAGGAGATACATGTATACACATTTTAAATCTTCCTAAAATGTTTAGGCAGTGAATTAACAGGCTTTAAAAAAATCTTAGTACAATAAACATTTGACAGAAATTAGCTGTAGTAGAACTAGCATCATTAGCTGCCTGGTCGTCAACTGTTCTGTCCTCTTACTACAAGATTTATTTTCAGCCAACTAAAGTCTCCTAAGTTATAGTTTTTCTACAAGGAATATAAATCACACATGAGCCTTCAAATGTTACTTATATATTTTTATACTCTACTAACTGCATTACATCTTGCTTCCCAATTTAAGAGCTAGTTCTATAGATAAAAGGGCTTGCTTCCCCGGTGGCTCAGACTTTAAAGAATCTACCTGCAATGCAGGGGATTGGGGTTTGATTCCTGGGTCAGGAAGATCTCCTGGAGAATCCAGTATTCCTGCCTGGAGAATCCCAAAGACAAATGAGCCTGATGGGCTACAGTCCATGGGGTCTCAAAGAGTTGGACACAACTGAGCAACTAATACTTTCACTTATTCACTTTCTATAGATATAACAAATGCTTCTTAAGTAAACATGGCAGCTACTCTTAGCATAATTCCGAGTCAGAGAAATATGAACTTCTGGCATTCCAAAAAGACATGGTGCTGTGATTTTAAACTATGTACTCCAACAGTGGGCCATGAAATAAATTCAGTGAATCAAAACTAGCATGCTTAAAGACATGATATATAATAGAAGACATCTGAATGCACCTTGCAGTAAGGAAAATGTTTTCTGAGATTTGTTGTTCTTTTTTTCTTTCAGTCACATACAGATGCATAAACACTCAACACTCAATCCACACTATGGATACTGGTTTGAGGCGGCAAAAAAGTGAATGTCTCTACAAATATGGTAGAGCAAGAATAACAGTGTAATGAAAAAGTAGTAAGCTTTGAAATAAAAAAAACCCAACAAAAAAAACCCCAAAGTTTTTAATCTTAGTTCTGCTACTCATTAGCTATATGAACTTGGAGAAGTGGATTGTAGGTTGTCTTATAGAACCTTTATTTAACCAACTATAAAATGAGAAGTATTCAACTAATTTTGTATATGTAATAATTGTGAAGAGTACAGATAAGATCATTGTACGGAAAGTAAAAGCCAAAGAACTTTTGATGGCTTTACAAAATCTTCCCTGACTTACCTTTAAATAAGTCATCCATCTACCTTTTCTCCATCTGTCTACCTTTCTCCTTTCCCACCACACCCCAGTCACATACACCTCTTGCAATTTTTCAATCGTAAGACATCAAATCATAAAACACCCTCTCCCAGGGCATCTGCTCCTGTTTTTGTCCCTACCTGGAACCCCTTTCTCTTGAACATGCACAAGATTGCTCCTCCACTCACATCACCTTCTAAGGGAGGACTTCCATGACCAGGCAATTTAAATATGCATCCCATACAGATAGTCCAAAGCTCCAATACCTTGGCCACCTGATAAGAAGAGCTGACCCATCATAAAAGACTCTGATGCTGGGAAAGATTGAGGGCAGGAGGAGAAGGGAGCAACAGAAGAGGAGATAGTTGGATGGCATCACCGACTCGATGGACATGATTCTGAGCAAACTCTCGGAGATGGTGAAGGACGGGGAAGCCTGCTGCAGTCCATGGGGTCACAAAGAGTCAGACATGACTGAGCGACTGAACAACATGTTATAGGCTTTGATTTGATATCCATGGATAAATTTGAAAATAACAGGTGGTTTGCTAGTGGAGGGTATGCAAAGTACCATTATATGTTTGCTAACTTTATTTCTGTGAGAAATATCAACAACTTTTATTTGCCAGAAGAAATATCAACAACCTCAGATATGTAGATCATACCACTTTAATGACAGAAAATGAAGGGCAACTAAAGAGCCTCTTGATGAAGGTGAAAGAGGAAAGTGAAAAAGCTGGCTTAAAACTCAACATTCAAAAAATTAAGATCATGGCATCTGATCCCATCACTTCACAGCAAATAGTTGAGGAAAAAGTGGACATAGTGGAAGATTTCACTTTCTTAGGTTCCAAAATCACTGTGGATGGTGACTGCAGCCACACAATTAAAAGACACTTGCTCCTTGGAAGGAAAGCTATGACAAACCTAGACAACATATTGAAAAGCAAAGGCATCACTTTGCCAACAAGTCTGTCTAGTCAAAGATATGGTTTTTCCAGTAGTCATGTATAGATGTGAGAGCTGGACCATAAAGAAGGCTGAGAGGCCAAGAATTGATGTTTTTGAACTCTGGTGCTGGAGAAGACTCTTGAGAGTCCCTTGGACAGCAAAGAGATCAAACCAGTCAATCCTAAAGGAACAAAACCCCGAGTATTCATTGGAAGGACTGATGAAGCTCAAATATTTTGGCCATCTGATAAGAACAGCTGACTCACTGAAAAAGACCCTGATGCTGAGAAAGACTGAAGGCAGGAGGAGAAAAGGGTGACAGAGGATGAGATGGTTGGATGGGATCATCAACTCAATGGACATGAATTTGAGCAAGCTCCAGGAGATAGTAATGGACAGGGAAGCCCAGCATGCTGCAGTCTATGGGGCTGCAAAGAGTCAGACAAAACATAGTGATTGAACACACAACTTTGTTTCATATTTGTGTAATAATTATTTACTGAAACTATCTCTTAATCACATCTTGAATAAATATTAGACAGTGGAAAATATTTATTATATAAAATTTTTAAAAAGAAATTACAAATCAGTAAGAATAGCCCAATTTCCCTTTAACAAAAATGGGAAGAGTTATTGTCTCTGGATGGTTTTTCTTTTTTTATATACTTCTCCAGATTTTCTAAAATTTTCACACTCACTTGTGTTACTTTAATAATAGGGAGTAAACGCAAAAACAAATTGGAGCGCTTTTTAACACACACATACAAACACGGTGAGTGGAAACAACAAACAATATTCCCCTTCAATACACAATCATCTTCCAGCTTCATCACTCTGTGATTCACTTTCCTTACTTCGCTACTGCAGCTACTTAGTACTATTCACTTTCCTTATATGGTATTTATTTTAATGCTTCCAAACACTAAGTACCCAACAGATCTTTAAAATTACTCATACACATTACATAACGTAGAGACTATACAACAGTTTCAAACTACTGCACTGACTTCTTAATGCTCTTAATTATAAATTACAAATGAATTTCATTTATAGGAAAAAAAAGCATGATGTTCACAAAAATATGTTTGGCTAACAATGATAAGGAGAAAACACACAGGTTACCAAACCTAGGGGAAAAATATTCTAATTCAAAATCTTTCATCCTTAATGAAGAGGGAATGATGAGAAAGGTACACTTCCTGTCATACATATGTACACACAGAAAGTATTAGGAATTCAGCATGCAAAAAATATCCAAGTATTAACTGGCCTACTCTGAAACACAGCAGAATCATTTTTTTTCCCCCACTCTCCCAACTCCCCAGTCCAATAGCCTAATATTTAATTAAATAAAGGACAAACCACATGAATACCAAAGTACCACAAGGTAAAAGAAGTGAATGAATGAGTGACTGAACCACACGACTTAAGAAACTAGTTTCATCACCACCACTATTAATCTGGACTTTATACTTTCACATGCTTTATAGTTAGCCAGACATTTTTGCTTTTAACATCTCAGTTCTCATCAGCAACATGAGGAGGTAAGTGACTAAAAAGTTGGTTATCCAATACTAATCTGCGCAGGCACATAGCTAACAAATTCAAGGAACCCAGAAAGAGTCCATCTTCAGAATCCAAGTGTTGTAGTCTGTTGAAAATAACATATTATCCCTCCATTAAAGATGGGCACATACTCAAACCTTTCTCAGCTTCTAAAAAGTAAATGGTAGGTGCCATGCTAAGTATTTCTTCTGAACCTCCTCCAGATTTCTGACATAGGAACCAACACTGCTAAGAACCTATTGTCAGGTGTTTCGCACTGTATTTAACCTGCTGCCGCTGCTGCTAAGCCGCTTCAGTCGTGTCCGACCCTGTGCGACCCCAGAGACGGCAGCCCACCGGGCTCCCCTGTCCCTGGGATTCTCCAGGCAAGAACACTGGAGTGGGTTGCCATTTCCTTCTCCAATGCATGCATACATGCTAAGTCACTTCGGTCACGTTCGACTCTGTGCGACCCTATGGACAGAAGCCCACGGGTTCCTCTGTCCCTGGGATTCTCTAGGCAAGAATACCAGAGTGGTGTGACATTTCCCTCTCCATTTAACCTTCTAAATAAGTCTAAAAGAAGACATTTTATTCATTTTAAGGAGATGAAAACTGAAGCACAGAGAAGAAACTTGTTATAGATAACCTGACATAATTCAAGTCCTAAGTGATAGACACAGTATAAGTCCTAAGTCAGTGCTCTTCCTGTTAGACTTATCCCATTTAGCAAAAGAAATTACTAAATAACTATTATGTGCCAGGCACCGTGCCAAATGCTTCAGACAGAGAAATGCTAAGATGGATCTATGTTACTAACACAATATCATCTAAACAAAATTTTTGGTAGGAAAAACATGTAAGAACAAAACCGCACTCTTCTAGTTTACATTTATGAATTCAACACAAAAAGAGCATAGTGCACTCTGAAATAAATTGTGGCTAATTCTCATTTGCTTCAGAAGCTTATATTTAACTTGCAACCTCACTCCAAAAAACAAACAAAAAACCCCACAAGAGCCTTTATTCGTTATATCCTTATGAGGTAAATACAGTTTACCTATCCACATTTTCCCAATGAGAAACCTGAAGTTTAGAAAGGATAAGTCATACAGCTAATTAAAAACATAACTGGTGACTCCAATTCAGGCTGGTGAGTACCAGAGACTGTTAACAATCATGTAAAATTCCAGCACAATATAACTCTCTTTAATAGGAAATAGTTAAAATCAGTTCCATGTTATTCAGTCAAAAACTCAACAACAATTAGGCAACTTGGGCAGCTCCAGGTCATCACGTAGAATAACATACTTCTGCTATGGAAACAAAAGTAAAAAGGTACATAATGCATCCTATCAAAGTAATAATTTGCTCAAATTGCATTCTTAGGGAATCTTTTTTATTTAGAAACAGTTCATTTGGGCTCTTTTTTAAAATGTCAGAATTAATAATGTTAGCAACCTAAAATAAATTCATAACTTATGTACAGTATTTTGAAAAACACACACATTAGCATTGCAAAATAGGTACTGCTAGAAATACAATATAGGTATAAGTTTCTAAGAATGATCATTTCACTAATTTAGACTTTTTTGGTATTCTAATTTACTAAAGCAATGTTAAATTTCATGCCTGCAAACAGAATCAAATAACAATATTCAAACTCTGCCTGCCCTAAAACTTACATAACAAACCCCATTCCATTCATTAACATAAAACTTTACATTATGGACATTGGTTTATATATATAAAACAAGTTCTCTGGAAAATAACAAACTACAGAATTTCAAAGTTGTTAATAATTTAAAAATTCTGCCAATATAAATACAGAATACATTGTATGTAACAAAGAAAAAAAATCCTTCAAAAATGTCAGAAATACACTAAAACATCAAGTTTGTAATTTAATTATAAATCAACTGTGGAATCTAAAATTTCTCCCTGAAGTATAAATCTGATTTTCACTCATATTGTTTAAAAAAACTGGTTAATTATTCCTCATCATGTAAAAAAAAAGTCTCTCACACTATGGAAAATTCATTCCTTCAGTCAACTTCTCATGAGGTCCCAAGATTCAATCAAGTACTACAGATTACTTTATCATTCTCTAAATCCAGTCTATCCTTCCAGACTTTTCATATCTGCAGTGCTGATTCTGTATCCCCCTCCCCCACCTAACTGAACTCCAAATCACCCTTCAGAACCCAGTTCAAACATCACTGAACTGAAACCAACTCTATCCTTCCCTCAGACAAGGCTGTTCTACTCTAGCATGTATCCACAGCATTCACCACAAAAACTGAACTTCAAGAATTAATTTACTGCACCTCTAACAGTTCATGGCACATGGTAATATTTATTGAACTGAACAAGGAAATCTAAGTAAACGTGAAAATCATTACTGATTAGTTTCTAAGAAAAGTCTACCAAAATACTGCAAAGTCAGAATCTCTTAAATGTTTTGATTATCCTATGCAAACACAAAGTTTTAAGTTTGTTCTCCTTTATAATTTTCCACTAATACAGATATACCCCTCATTCCACCAGATCCAGAAAACATTATCATGACCTCTTAAATGAAGAGTAATTCCTCCTCTCTACAGTTCTTCATAAAATATAAGCTACTGGGTCTGTCAAAACATTTTCAGCAGCTGGAAGACAAAGATTTATGTCTGAATTATCTCTTTTTCCCTTTTGAGTTTGCCCCTCTTTATGCATAAAGCACTAAGTAACTACTGATGAAATTCCTTGTTTTCAACAAACATGAAAAACTTGACTCCATCTCAGGGTCTTCTCTTCTCTCTGCATGGAAAACATTACCCGGATTTTTGCATTGCTGTCTCCTTTCTCACTTTCTGTTCAAAAGCTACCACCAGAGAGGTCTTCCCCTCATTACCCTACTTACTTAAAATAGTCTCCTCCTTCCATCCATAACCAATTGCTGTAACTGTACCCCCCTTTATCTTCCTCATCATAATTGCCATCCTCTGAAATTGTGTTTGTGTACTACGTCTCCCCATCTAAGATGTTAGTTCGATGAAGGCAGAGACTTGTCCTGTTCACCATCATATATACCCAGCACTTACTGTAACATGTAGAAGAGAATAAACACTCAAATTATTAAAGGGTTTAGTTGAAAATGTCTACTCAAAAACAAGCAAATTCTATGAGAGAAGACAAAGTCTTGATTTTTTAGAAACATATAATTGTAGGTTGGAAGTAACTCTACATCAAGTTCAGAGGTTTTCAAACTATGCTTGAAACATCTTAATATAATCAGAGGTCAAATTTCCTGAAGCACTGGACTATGTATAACTATTCTACACATATGTATCTATTTTAGGATGTGTGACTCATAAACATACAAAACATACAGAACACAAAAGTGCATCAAGTATCAAATTTAAAATTTGGTGACTGTAATCTATTCTGTCAGGTTAAATAGTTTTGCTATAGACCTCAAAGTTTGGCCAGGCACGTCAATAAATATATGTACAATTTCTCTTAAATGTGGATAGATTAGAAAGGTTCTATGGCTCTGAAATTTTTCTAACGTAAGGCCAGACATGCTCACTCATAAAATTATAAAAACAATACCCTTAGAGCACTATTTTGTGTACTACTAAATCAAGACGAAGTTCAACACATGATCTCCTCAAAAAATAACTGTGCAATAATAAGTAAACTTGTAAAACGTGGTGTCTGTGATACAGTATTATTACTTACTCTCATTATAACAGGATTATTACTAAAAGTGTTGGTGCTTCTTGAATATGTTTATCATTTTTAAAAAATGTGAGCAGCTACTGTGTTCTGCCAAAAAGTCACTTGAAACACAAATTTCCTTATACTTCTCTTTCAAATTTCCATATTAAATGATCCTGAATCTTCAGGATGATCAGTTAAAAACAAAAACAAACCTTCTACTTACACCTACTTGATTTGATAAATCAGGATTTTCCCTATAGAGCAGCATTAAATTAGTGAGAGAGACATTAGATGCTAGGTTCAATCAAAGGATAAAACGGCCTTCAAAATTTCCAATTACTAATTTTCATGCTAATCAAAACAAATTGACTGTTCTATCTTTAAGTTAATGTTAAAATTTAACCTTATTAAAAAGTTTAAACTTATTTTAACACATTAAAATGACACTATAAAATTATAGTGGTGTATTATGAAAGTGCTTTGCGATTAGCAAGTATTTTTTTTTTAACATACATATTAAGTAGTAAAACAAACTCAAAAGGAATGAGGTCCTTTGAACAGCATGGCAAACTTAGTGATTATTATTATTTTACCAACCTATGAAAGACTCTTACAAACAAAATTAAGTACAAAATTTGTATGAATAGTATCATAATCTATAATGTAAAAAGTTAATATAAAAACACATTCTTGCCAGATATGACACAAAACCAAATGTTCCTCTCCCAAACACACATTATTATTAATACTTGATCAGTCATTACATTTTGTCCAGATGTTGATACAAAATGGTTATGTTTCAACATCCAAAAATATAAATGAAAAATGATATATCAATATGTTTGAAAACAGGCAAATCTATTCACTGTTACCTAAACTGTCAGAACACAAATTTTTCTCTTATTTTATCATTTCTTGGCAAAGTAAATACGTACTGTGTGTGCATGCACATCTACTTTCACATAAGGAAAGACATTTCAATTCAGTAAAAGCACAGAAAAAATTGGTGTCCCAAGTACTAGAGCAAATTCTCTCTGTATCTTTCATAGCTTTTTGTCATTAAAAAGTCAATGAAAAATACATAGGCAAATGAGACATTTCAAGATCTTAAGTCAAATGTTAACATCTTCAATAAATGCAATTCTGGAAGTCATTTACTGTTTTGATTTCTATAGCTCAAAAAATGGACACAAAATTGGTGCACAATCTCTTATTCAAACACTTAAAGGCCAGATATTTCTCAGAATTGGAATTTGCCAGATTTTAGAAAGTTAAGACAGCATATATATCATGTATGACCTAAAACCTCACAGGGTGGCCTAGGCAGCACTTGCAATCAATTACATTAATATTTCTACATAAAAATGGAAAATCAGGTTAAGACAGATAGACTATGATTAGGCTACTAATTTCAGTTGGAATTTGCCATCATGTTTGCTTTTTTTAAAAAGTCCGTTTTTAGAGCTTTTTGAAATTTAGACAGCCAATAAAAATACATTAAATCATCTCACCCAATTTTCATAAGGAGAAAGGTATTCAAAAACTAGAGAACTCTTACTTTGTACTAGGCACTGGGCCAGGCATTAGGAGTAAAAAGGTGGAGAAAGGGGAGGACATAGAATCTAACTTCAAAAAGCCCAAATCTAACAGTATCTCATGGTTAAGCAACTGTAAATATATATTATGGGGTAAATACAAAATATCTCCTTCAAGCACTGACCTTAATCATACAATACAGGAAGAAATGTGGACCTAGATACCGCCAGAAACATTCTGCAACTTTTTTAAGTCCTGTTCTTACTCCACACACATTTCTCCTAGAAGCTTGTTGTCTAGTTTCCCATAGGTTATTACAAAGCAAAACTGTAAGAAACAATTCAAGGAAGTAAAGGAATACAGGATGCCCTTCTTCCCCATCCCTTTTTCCAATCTTCTTCCAACGTGTGGACTGGGAAACGGCACAATGACAGCACCAAGTGTCAAGTGACAATCTGGCACCAGTTCAGTTTATTGCATGTTTATTGATAACCAAGTATTACACACTTGGAAGGCACTAGAAATGTAAATATAAGTAAGACAAAGCCCTGCCTCACAGGTGCTTACAGTCCAGGGGAGGTTATTATGAATGGTGGGGATGGACAGTAAATTACAATACAGTGTGACACACTCAGTAGTAGAAATCTGAGGAATAAAAGCAGGACAGCAGGAGAATTTGGGAAATCAAGGAAGATTTCACTAAGAAAGTAACACTATAGGTTCATTAAGGAAGTGGCACTATGTAGTTCTGAAAAATAAAGTTTGTCAAACAACAGAGAAGTGATACAAATATCACCACCACTATCCCATTCAAGCCCCACATAAAAACATACGCATGAAAGCAAAAAAAAAAAAAAAAAGCATGGGGGAGTTAGCCGGGTGGTGAGGGTAGGGGGGATACCTTCAGGGTAAGTGGCAAATATGTCCAAAATATCAAGTTATATCTAAACAGACTTAGATCCCCAGTCTAAATACATACAAACCATTAAAGTGTATCCAGAAAACAATTTTTTGTTTTTTTTTCATAGATAACTTATTTTGCCTCTCATGATTATATAAGCTATATGGTCTTACCAAAAACCAAAACACTATAAGACATTTTATTAATTCACAGTATAGCATACCCCCAAGGAATAATACCAAGAGATTATCATCTGTATTTCAGAGAACTATCAGAAAAAATAAACCACTAGGAATTCTTTTTTCCAGGTCATTTCTAATAGTACAAAGTAAATAAATAAATAAGCCATATCAGCATGAGCCCTATCAGACTTGTCACAAAAGGAGTTTTAAGAGTTTAAAAAAGGATGTCAAACAGAAAAACTAAAGCAAAGAAGAAAATATATATATATATATAAATTAAAGAAAGAAAAGTTCAATGAAAAAAACCAAGGTAAAAATTATATAATAATTTTTACAACTCATTAGTCTGTTCTATGTTTTCAAAAGTAGACTTCCTAAACAGACACCAATTTTGGTATAGATAATTCAAAAAAATCTAGAAAAGTCACAAGGAAATCTACTCCTTTAAGCATTAGGGGTAGAAATCATCCATAGTTAAGGAACAACAATCAGACCTATCATCATCCAGAATGATTCCTTTGTTATCAATACTACGATATCAGTAGTGTGTGAGATTCTATTCCAACATTACAGTGCAACTCGGTTTTACCTTTGCCTCTAAAACGGCCCTACCTGGTACCTTGGTTTCTTTTGCTTCTTTGTGTCACAACATCTACTACAAGTCTAAGTAACAAATAAAATCTTAGTAGTATCTTTTCCTAAGATTGTATCACTATTTGCATAAGTTGTTCTCAAATGCCTAATAAGCAAGTACATGGAAAGTTTGCTTTTAAATATGTAATTATAATAGAATGAACTTTCTACAGTTAAAAATGTTAAGACAATTAAAAAATACTGTTTAACACAGCTTTTAAAGAGCAAAAAAAAAAAGTTTACTTATTTTTACCAATCTAGTAACGTCTTATTTCATATGTAAACATGAAGCATATTTTTTATTTTCCCACATTATTAGAAAATCTGATGAAGCATATTTGTGAGTGAAAAGGTAAACCTATAATTTTCCAGAAGCTGCAAAAGATTCTGCAAAGGTCTTTCAAAATACAGATACTTTTAATACCAGTATCTACTGAAGAGATTAAAAACCAAAACAATTGGGTTAGAAGCACTTCTAATAAAATCTACTCATAAATCTAAGTATTTAATTACTTTTGAACAAAGAATTTTCAGATTATAACTAACTGTGAAGTATCTCTGAGAAATCAAAGAGTAAATTAACTATCTAAAGTTACTAAGTAAAAGCATAAGTAACTAGCTCTCTTGGGGAGGAATATCATTCTGAAGTTTATCTTCAAGATCACGTAGTTCGAAATGGAAGGGAACATAAATCACTCATGCATTATGCCCTCATCTTCCTGCCACATAAATTTACTTTAAAACTAAAGTATTACAGAAACTAAAAATCTTTAAAAGGTTGTATCTGTTGGTTGGTTAAATATATAAGCAATTCTAATTCCCCAAAAGTATCAGATTAGGTTACAGATATCTTTATACAGTATACTTATAATAAAAGGGTTCTGCCAAAAAACTATGCTCACATTATTTTTACTGATGCAGCATTAATCAAGAAGCCAAAATGTGAGTTTCTCAATTTCTATCAAAAATACAAAGTAATCACAGAAGTCACTGCACTTCAAGCCCTCAAGCGGGGGAAAAAATGAGAGCAAAGAACCTTTTTAAAATTAAATGAGGATCTTACAAAGTCAGGAAACAAGTGGGGCACAAGTTGTCATCTTTTCACATGTATCTTGTATTTTTCCTTTAGGGTTAATATTACACAAGAACTACAAACTGAAGAGATGCTCAACATACAAAGTTAACTAAAGATCTTGATCCACTAAGAAGTATTTCAGGAAGAGAGATCTGAATGTACACATCAAACTGTCTGAATTTAGTCATTTCAGACCACTGCGATTCTTAACCAACTCCTTACACTGAGGATAAAGTTATCTTCCACAGTTGCAAGACAGACGTGTTCACCGGTAACACGTTTGAGAAATAACTTGTCAAATATACTAAGTATTTCCAAACAACACAAACCCAGTATGTAAACAAATATTTACAAATTTCTACCTCCTGCCTCCATATTTATTACTTCCACTTAAGTAGTTTTAAGGGGCAAATAAAGTTGCACTTACGATTCCAGAGGTCTAGAAATTCCTAGTATCAAGCATGACAGAAAATTTGTTCAGCTTTGAACTCCAAATTCAAGCAAGGCCTCCCTCGTGACAGATTCTAAGTACTTCCTACCATTTCACCAAGAATCTAAGGGTTGCTATCAATGTATTTAATGATTAGAAAACGACCAGAAGGTTAAGAAAGGAGTAGGATTCTCTGACCAAGAGTTTTATGAAACAAAAGGTATTGCAGTCGGTCTTCTGGATGTTAAAAACTGAAGGCATCTGCTCGGATTCTAAGGGAGTTGATGCTTAGGTTCCTTTCAAGAGGGTGGCACCCGTGTGTAAGACTTTTATGGTTGTAATATCGTACCCACAGGGCCTGGAATAAATGCAAATTCTAAGACCTTGGAAATGTTCTCATTAAAAACAACAACAAAAAACTCATATTCGCTAAGAACCACAGTTACCAAGAGTTAGAGGCTTTCTCTCCTAAAAGGACCAGAGCCTGAACTAAGAACTAAGTTTTAACCCTACTCACTTCTTCCGTGAAACTTTTCAGTTAGACTGAAGACAGCAAAAGGTGGAGAGGCCCCGGCGGAAGTAGAAACCTAGGGCTAGCAACTTCACAGACCGAGGCGTTTCGGGTTCCTCCGCCGCCCCAGGACTCTCCGGACTCAGTCACTACCAGACTACGGAAGCTTCACCCTCCGGGTGCGGAAGCAGAGGAAGCATCACAGTTGCACTCCTCCTTCCACCATCCACAGCCTTCGGTACCCCAGGGCCTGGCAGCTCCTGAGACCCGTTAGCCAGTCCAGGGTCCCCCATCTTTCACATATACATAGACAGAAACACACACAAGTTGTAGGTGATGGACGTGTATTGAGAGAATGTGAACTGCCAAAGACCGGGGCAACTGCTGGGAAGGCGGCAGCGCCGTCTAAAGCGGGCCCGGGGTCCTTGGCCACCGCCGCTGTCGCCTTCTCTTCTTCCCCAAGAAGCAGCGCGGCGGAGATTTCTCCGTGCTGGCGGGAGCCCGGGGGAGAGGAGTCTGGGGGAAGCCCCAGCGCCAGCCGAAGGGACCGGGCCTAGGATCCAGAACTGCCGCTGCAGCTACCCGACTACAGCGACGCTTTACGTCCCGTCCACCACCCTCCCCATACACACCCCCTCCCTCCCTCCACCGCCACCACCCCCCCTTCCCCGCCCGCTCCGCTCTCCCTCTCTCGATTGGAGCCGAGACAAAAGCAACGGGAAGCGGCGGGCCGGGACGCTGCCCGCGGACCCCGGGCGCGACCGGCCCGGCCCCGAGGCATTCCCCCGCCTTGCGAGGGCCCCGAATCCGCCGCTCCCGTCGCGCGCCCCGCTGCCAGACTTCCGAAAATTTGCCAAAAACTCACCGCATGAATTTTCTTGTCCCGCGGATCCAAGATGGCGACGTATCCACCGCGGAGGCTGCTGGGAGCAAGACCTTTACCCTCTGACCCCCGCCGTGACCCCCGCCGTTCCGACTTCCCTCCAGGCGGCGGCGGAAGGTGGGAGCGGCGATTGCGGACCGGACAGAGTTGGGGGTGGGTAGACTGCTTCTCGCGCGTTGGAGAGGGGACTCGGAGGGGCGCTTCCCCCCCTCGCTTTCCTCCTCGCGGCCCCCACCTTCTCTCTCACCAACTCACCGGGAGGCTCGTAGCTACTCCGCAGCCGTTACAGTGAGTAGGAACTCTGCTGCTGCTAGGCTCCCCTGGGTCCAGTTTGCTTCGCGCGGGCCACGGGCCCTAGGTCCGGGGAGGACCGCGGGGTCCAGGGGCGGGGAATGGTGAGGTGGCGTCGGTCCGCCCTCCCCGGGACTCGAAACGTGTTTGTGTTTGTGTTCCGCCCTGCGTTCCCCGCCCCCCCCCCCACCCCCCGTAGTCCGCCTCGTACCGGCCCTCCCTTCTTCTGCTTCCTGAATCTCATCTGATCGCTGTTCAGTTTTCTTCCTTCAGACCCCGAAACCTCCGGTGCTTGCGCGCGCGCTTCGAGGGACCAGCAGCACGTCACCATCACTTTTTGAGAAGTGAGTGATCGTCAGCCGAAACCGTGGGTATTTGAACTCATCACGCTTCCTATATTATTATTTTTTTTAACTTGTTGGGAGGGAGCATATTGAGGGAGGGGGCAGGTTTTTAAAACTGTTGGGTGAGCTTTCCTGAATCAGATTTATAGCATTTTCTCCCTCTCACTCCCCAATGCCCACGTAAGCTGGAGTGACAGCCTGGGCTATCAGCAAGACCATCTGAAATTACGGTGGCTTTTTTGGAAACTTGGCAGAGTCTCTGCTTCCCAGAAAAATAATTGTAACTCAAACTAAAATTAGTTTTATTTTCTTTGAAATAATAACTCTCTCTCTATTCGTTTATATATTGCTCAACTCTTCCCTTTTGCTTGGTATTTTTGGACCTGAAAAAGAGCATTTGCATGTGTATTAGGAGTCGTATCGTTTCATAAAGTGAAAATTGTCACTTACTTTCTAGTTGAGTAATAGAATTTACTAATGTAAAGTACACTTCCTTTGGGGAAAATAAAGTTTCTACTTCCCTTGTTTTGTTTCTTTTATAAAATCATCCTTCCAAAAACTGTAATGTAATTTAAAATTTATAACTGAAGGGAAAGGGACATCTGTCAGTCAAAATAGCAGGAAAAATAAGGGTACTGTGGAATATAGATGACTTCTATGTTTATAAGGTACCAAGTATTTCGATGAATTAGTAGATACTGTGTGAATTTATTTAAACTATTAGGTGATGCTGATGAAGCCAGTAGAAAATGTTTTGCCTGGTTGTTCATTTTATTAAACATTCTGCTTCATTGTGTTTTTTTTTTACTTCAGGAAAATTCAAGAAGGAGCAAATCTTAGGTCCTTCCCTCCCTTTTCCCTCCCTTTTCCCTCCACAGTTCCTTCCTGCCTCTTCAGCTTTCTCTTCAACTATGTAAGATGGTGTGTTAAAAGATTAAATACCTTTAAGTATATGTGATACACATTAATATGTATATCTGTGTATTACTGAGCTTTTTAATTTCGCTATTAATAAATTGAAAGTCTTAACTGATATTTGGAATTGTAAGATGAAATGAGACAAGTTGGATGGATATGTGTATGGTAGCATCAAGTATCAGTTTGATTTATGTAGCAAATGTTGTTGAGTTGCTGTCGTATCTGACTGTTTTGTGATCCCAGGGACTGTAGCCTGTCAGGCTCCTCTGTCCATGGGATTTCCCAGGCAGGAATACTGGAGTGGGTTCCCATTTCCTTCTCCAGGGGATCTTCCTGACTCAGGGATCGAATCCACATCTCCTGAATGGGCAGGCTGGTTCTTTACCACTGAGCCACCAGGGAAGCCCAGTAAAGAGAATGTGTGTGCACATACAGGTGTGCATAGGACTTTGTTAAAGCCAAAAAATGACCCTTATTTGTATCATCTCATATTTACTCAAAGCACAAGTTTTAAATTGTATAAATGTTGGGTGAGATTGAAGAAATCACTTACAAAAGGAGACAGGTCTAATTTGAGGGTTTTATTACCTTGGATATTTTACTGGGAAAGATAGAACAACAGACATTTTCATCCTAAATGTGTATGGTAGCAGTGTTAGGGGAAAATACCTTGATACTATTGTTTTCTCGAGAACATATTTGTTTACGATAAATCCGCTTTAAGCCTTGCTGAAGAACAAGTTTAAAATTGTTCTATTAGTGCTGTCCAATCTTTTATATTGATAAATTTGTAAAATTTATGTAATACCTACCTTAGGGGTCAGTTCTAGATATTAAATAAGCCAACATTTGTCAAGGGCTTGTATTTATGGCTTTCTAATAAGAACTCTTAAGTGGTACATTTTTAACATTGTCCTGTTGCTTCCCAAAGTTTTTGTTGCTAAAGTTGATAATTCTGCCCATTTGGTAGGTTGTGAGGTGTGTTTTTGTTTATTTTTGATTATTCACTTTGATAGATTGTCTTACTTGAAAAATAGCCCATACTGAGTGTGTGATTTGTGTGTTTTTGAAATGTAAGTTGCATCTTATAGAAAAATTGCCAATTTGGGTTGAGAAAAAAATTCCTTAAGGGAAGAATGCATGTATGCATGCTAAGTTGCTTCAGTCTTGTCCAACTCTTTGATCCCATAGACTGTAGCCTGCCAGTCTCCTTTGTTCATCGGATTCTCCAGGCAAGAATACTGGAGTGGGTTGCCATGCCCTGCTCTAGGAGATCTTCCCGACCCAGGAACTGAATCTATGTCACCCAGGAACTGAATCCATGTCTCCTGTCTTGCCTCCTGCATTGGCAGGTGGATTTTTCACCCCGTGTGCCATCTGGGAAACCCAAGGGAAGAATGACTTTATACATGACCATTAATAGTTGTCCTTCATAGCTCAGTTGGTGAAGAATCTGCCCGCAGTGCAGGAGACCCTGGTTTGATTCCTGGATTGGGAAGATCTGCTGGAGAAGGAATAGACTACCCACTCCAGTATTCTTGGGCTTACCTTGTGGCTCAGCTGATAAAGAATATGCCTGCAATGTGGGAGACCTGGGTTCAATCCCTGGGTTGGGAAGATCCCCTGGAGAAGGGAAAGGCTACCCAGTTCAGTCTTCTGGCCTGGAGAATTCCATGGATTGTATCGTCCATGGGGTCGCAGAGTTGGACACGACTGAGCAACTTTCACTTTCACATTAATAGTTGTAGAAAAGGGAGACCTCCCATTGTTTAAAGGGTATAGACATTACTGAAAATCTTACCATGGCAAAAAAATAAGAAAGACGGGTGTCTCAAAATTAACATGTGCTGAAACAAAACATTTGAATCCAAACTTTTCCTGTAGTCTTCCTGGTTTCCACAAGCAGTACTCCCAACAATTCACTCACTTGCTTGGGTGAAATAGTAGGAATCTTCTGTGATTCCTCTCACTCTACTTATCAGTCAGTATCATCAGCTCTTCCTTGTATTTATTGTGCCTTCAACCACATCACATCTGATGCTACCTGCCTATCCAAGCCACCATCATCACTTACACAGCAATATCCAACTGTTTCTGATTCCATTTTTCCTTGTACTTTTAAACCATTCTCTAGAAACCAGCCAGAGTGACCATTTTTAAAAACTTGATTCAATTATGTTACTCACTTGTTTAAAAGCTTCCAGTGATTTCCCTGAAATAGAATACTAAGTCCATTTCCTTACCATGGCCTTTAAAACTGCATAATCTGACTAATTCTCCACACTCACCTTATCCTCACCCTTCCCATTGCCTCCTTTCTGTTTCTGTCAGGTACCAAGCTTTTTCCAGTCTGTAGCAGACAAAGACTGTTGTCCCCTGAAATATCTCTCTCTCTTTTTTTTTTTTTTATGGTAATAGAAATGGACATATGGGCATCCAGAAAAAAGACTATATTCTAGCCTCGTGTAGCTAGCTGTGTGGTAGTCCTGGCCAGTAGAGTATAAGCAGGTATATGTGACTCCCTTCCAAAACCCTTCTTAAAAGATAGCTGCCGCACACCTTCAGTGCTTTTCTTCCTTTTTATATCCTGCATCCTGGAATATAGATGGGACAGCCCTTTGGCATATGCAAGCTCCCTGTTCCTGGAGGGACGGCAGGACCTCAGCCGGGTGAAAATGTGGGTCCTTGAGATCTTTGTAGAGTAGTGTATCAGCCCTCACTCCTTATGTACAGGTACTGATGTGAGGAAAATGGAAACTTTTATCTTGCTAAAGCCACTATTTCAGTTCAGTCGCTCAGTCATGTCCAACTCTTTGCGACCCCATGGACTGTAGCATGCCAGGCTTCCCTGTCCATCACCAACTCCCCGAGCTTGCTCAGACTCATATCTGTCAAGTCAGTGAGGCCATCCAACCATCTCATCTTCTGTTGTCCCCTTCTGTCTTCAATGTTTCCCAGCATCAGGGTCTTTTCTAAAGAGTTAGTTCTTCACATCAGGTGGCCAAAGTATTGGAGCTTCAGCTTCAGCATCAGTCCTTCGAATGAATATTCAGGACTGATTTCTTTTAGGATGGACTGGTTGGTTCTCCTTGCAGTCCAAGGGACTCTCAAGAGTCTTCTCCAACACCACAGTTCAGAAGCCACTATTTAGGGCATCTTATTCTAAAGTTGAACTGATACTCCATCTCCAAACCTGTGCACTTCCAATTTTTTTCTGCCTGAGGTGTGTTTTCTCTGTGTCTGTATGGCTAACTCATTCTCATCCATCAGCTTTTAATTCAGGTATCATTTCTGACCAGCATTCCCTGGCCTCTGTACCTAAAGTAGCTCCTTTTCCCATTTTTCTCACACATGGCCCTCTGTTTTCATAACAGTATTTGTAATTGTATCATTATCTTCTTTATTACTGCTTGTCTGTTTCCTTTCACCCTGTTAAAAATGTAAGTTCTGTGGGAGCAGAGACTATTTCTGTATTGTTCACTGCTTTATTCTCTAAACAGCATTGCATTACATAAGTACTGTTGAATGAATGAGACAGTGAATAAAGGGATCATTGAATGAATGAAATAGATCCTTATCCAAGATTAGGTAGACTTTTTAAAAATAGATGTCATAAATTTTCTTTCAATAGGTAATGTATAAAATCCAAGGTAGGAAGCAGCTAGGAGAGATAATCCAAATTAATGGTATAGGCCCAATAAAGATAAATGCCTTTTTTTTGGTATACATGATAAGGTTGGGCTTCCCTGGTGGCTGAGGTGGTAAAGAGTCTGCCTGCAATGCGGGAGACCTGAGTTCAATCCGTGGGTCGGGAAGATCCCCTGGAGAAGGATATGGCAACCCACTCCAGTGTTCCTGCCTGGAAAATCCTATGGACAGAGGAACCTGGCAGGCTATGTAGTCCATGGGGTCGCAAAGAGTTGGACACGACTGAGTGACTAACACTAATAAGGTTATTACAGAAGAAGCTTAGTTGGTGAACCAAACTAGCGAGTCAAAAAGCACTGCAAACTAATCTGGGGAAGAAGCTCCCACTACATTTACTCCCACTGATTTACTCTGTAACTTACTGGACCTCAGATTCTTCATCTAAAATATAGGGAAGAATCTTAAGCTTTGAATGGTAATACTATAAAAGTTTAATTGTAAGTCCAACTTAGGAGTGACCTGACATGTTAAACATTAATTTGGTCTTCAGGTATTATTTTAACAGGTGATCATGTCTTGATAATACTGGCAAGGGATCAGAGAAACAGGACTTGTTACACTGCTGAGAGTGTAAATTGGCATATCTCTAGTATGCAGTTTGGCAGTATGTATCAAAAGCCTTGAACATATGCCTTTGATCCTGCAGTTCCTCTTCTAGAAATGTATCATAGAAAATAAGAATATGTGTAATAATTGGATTGCAAGAATATTCATTATTGCACTGTTATTAGGATATTAGTTAAATTAAGCTCCATGCATACAACAGAACAGTATTGTCATTAAAAATGATGTGGAAGAAATTTTATTGACCTGATATATAAAGTATGAAGGGAAAGTTTTAAAAATATCCAATTTTATAAAAAAAAGTTTGTAAGTCTTGCAAAGACCCAACAGGATATGTACAAGTTATTAATTCAGTTCTTTAGAAGTAACTTAATTATTTTTGTTTCATTATTTCTATTTCATAGTTTTTATTAACTTTCATAGAATACTAATTAAAATTCTACCTTTATCTTTAAAGAAAAAAGTGGATGATTTGGGGAAATAATATTATACACATACCTGATATACAAGCCTGGTATCTTACATCCTTTCTTCTTCCCATGCCCCAGAACTAATTTCCATTTCTTGGATGGTTTACCTTCGAAGTACTTCTCGGATCCCCCCTTAGCTCTCCATTCCTTCAGTCATTCTCTTAATCATTTCCTCATCATCTCTCATCTGAACTTTGAAAGAGATTTTGTTTAAATTGGTCTTCAGTAAATTTTACCCCTCCTCAGTCTTCCAGACTGCCATCAGATTTTACAGTACACACCTTAAGAGACCCCCCTGCCTAAAATCTTTACAGTGATACACCTCATCCACCACAAGTTAAAAGTGCAAACTCCTTTCCATGAGGCATAAAGCTCTTCATGTTATAACACCTTCCTGTAGCCTTAGGTACTACTTGTGGGTCTGTCCTAATACATGATGCTTCATGCTTCGAACCTTGCAGTTTTCCTTCTGCCTTGAGTGACCACTTCCTCTCCTCAAAATATGTTAAACCAGTATAGTCTTCTATGCTGCTTTTAAAAATATGTCCATAAGGGAATTCCCTGGCAATCCAGCGGTTAGAACTCTGCACTTTAACTGCTGAGAGCATGGGTTCCATCCCTGGTCAGGCAGGGTGCTAAGATCCCAAAAGCAGTGTAGCATGGCCAAAAAAAATATGTCTGAAAAATATTTGATACTTCATTCTTCAGGATGTGGAACTACTTAATTCACCTCCTTCTAAGTGTGAGTTGAACATTGTGAATTTCTTCTTGTAAATAGAATAAGATAGAAGAGACTGTGACTCTGAGACTATGTCATAAAAGGCATTGAGACTTCTTCCTCCTGCTTATTCTCTTGAGTCACTCCCAGGGAAGCCCGCTGCCTTGTCATGGGACATTCAGACAGCCTGTGGAGAAGCCTGTGTGCCTAGAAATAAATTATCCCAGCCGACAAGGAACCAAAGCCTGTGGACAACTGTGAGTGAACTCAAAAGCTAATCTTTGGGCCCCTTTGAGATGACTCCAGCCCTAGCCAGCAGCTTAACTATTACTTCGTAAGATACTTGAACAAGAGCCACCTAGCTAAGCCCCTCCTGAATCTGAGATAATATTTGTTGTTTGAAGCTGCTACTGTTTGGATTAATTTGTTATTCAGTAGTAGAACCCATAAAGCTTCCTTTGGGACTCATCTTATGTGAAAATTTTCTGAACCCACTTTTTTCTTCACTTTCTATAAAATTGGGTTTTGCCCAACTAGACGATGAGCTGCTTACAGGCAAGAACTATATTTGCTTTATCCTTTTTCCCCTTTTTCTAGCACAGTATTGACAAATGTTAAGTCCTCAAAAATATTTTGTCAGAAGGAAGTGTAAAATTCTTTGACCAATTGTAAGCAACTTGAGGGTAAAAACCCTGTATTTTAGCATTTTATCTTCCTTTACACAGTATAGGAAAGCAGTTAAGCAGGTGCCCCAGAAAGATGTATGTGATAAATAAGGTTAGACCTAAGAATTTTATGCATCAAGTGTTTTTAGTGTTAATATGCCCAGCGTTGTACTAAAAAGAGTCTCATGAGTAACATGATTTGATTAGAGAAAAATATAACTAGGAAATAGTAATAGCAACAGGTAAAGCAAACACGTATACCCACAGGCACTGTTTTAAGCATTTTACCTGTATTAACTCATGAAATCCTTTATGATTTCTACTTTATGTGCTAGAAATTGCTAAAATCTGTGGTAGAGTCTATGTAAACTCTGCTAGATCAGTAAAGGGAAGTGAGGGATAGCTTCACCATGTGGCTGCTTAAGTTTCATGTTCAGCGACATAGTTTGGATAGATGTGGATGAAAGGAAGAGACATTTTCAGTGAGAAAGAACATGACAAAAAGCAGATTGCCACAACAGAGTACCAGTGGCTAGATGACTTTTAACAGATTTATTTTCCCTGCGAATCTGTCTCCAAATTTCCCTTTTTTATAAGAACACCAGTCATATTGGATTAGTACATACCTATATGACTTCATTTAACCTTAATTACTTTTTTAAATGGCCTATCTCCAAATAGAGTCAGATTCTGAACTAGCAGGGATAAGTACCTCATAAATTTGGTCGTGGGGACACAATTCAGGCCAACTCAGATGCTGAAATGAGCATGGACCAGAGGCAAGAACTGGCCTAAGATAAGCAGAGGGGTAATGGAATTTATGTAAATTTGGGAGTATTTTAAATGCCAGGCGGAAGAGTTGATACAGATGGCTTTCAATAAGTCACCAATAATCAATCCATTCCCAGGTTTTAGCACTAAATAGAATCCTTTATAGTATTTGTTTTCATTTTATCTACTTTTATCACTGCTCTAATCTTACCAAGATAAGATCTTATCTGTGAATCATCCCAAAACTAATGAAATGTAAGTTTTTACCTATTCAAATCAGTCCTAAAATAAAAGCTGATTCTTTTGCTTGATGTTTCCCCACACTTGCAAAAGAGTCAACAAAATACAATTGACCCTTGAAATATAGTTCAACCCTGAAAAGGTTAAATATAAATTTTAATGTTTCTAATATTACCTCTCATTACAGTGCTTGATAACATGTAAGTCTGGCATAAAAAATTAAACTTTTGTTCAATGCATATTAGAAACAGTAGCTTTTGAAGAGTAAGCATTGGTTTCAAAAAGGAACCCTCTGTCAATTATCTGGTTAAACATGAATAGTTAATTTAGTTCACAAAGACTGCGTTGGTAATAATGTCTGAGAACACATAATACCAGTTTCATTTAAATAAAATAGTTACAAGTCTGTGCAGTAAGAGTGACAGATATTTCGGTAATACATATACCAAAATGCCATTAAGTTACCAAGATTTAATAAAAAGAAACCCATTACATTACTAGTGTTCAACTCTGAAACCTTTAAAATACGAAAGGAATAAAGGCGTTCGCTTTCCTTCCCAGTCTGACAAATTTAGTAGAATAAAAAGTGTTACTGGATCACAGGTTCAGCTTCTTTACATATTTTTAGAAACTGCATAGAATCATAAATGCATAATATCTGAAACAAAATTTGAAAAAAAGCATGCTATACTTTAAATGAAGCATTCACCATTCTAAAATGAGAGTCATTATGATAAATTTATCATAAGACTGCTATCTTTCTGGGGAGGGGGGACATGTTTATTGTACATATTCTTCTTAAGATCACTTTTTATGAACTTCCACATAGATTAGGGTTACTGTTTACTTAGAGAAGCATTTTTTAATGCTTGAGAATCTTTATTAAACTTCATTTTGTTTTATCTCATAATCATGAAAACAGTAACTCTTATCAAACACATAACCAAAATATCATCTTCATCCTGTCACCTATACATTTCATGAAATTATTCAATGCTGGAAAAATACAATGACAATGCAAATATAGTAAAATAAGAAAGTTTGGACAGTTGCTTAAGAGTTTGTCATATAAATGATTTCTATAATTGTGATTTTCCAAAGCTTTGCATTATTTTCATGGCATTTTTTCTGACTTCTGTAAATTTTCTATATCCTCTATGAGTTGTTTTCCAGATATGAGCATAAAAGTATGTTTTTAATATAACCGGTTTTGAAAATAATAGAACAAATGCTTCATCTTAATAGGATGTTCTGTTCTGACTTGGTATTCATTTACCGTTCATTATTCAAATGTGACTGAATCTCAGTTTTGTACTCACATTGTGTTTTATTGTCGTTTAGTTCTCGAGAAAGTACATGATGTAGGTATAATAGTGTAATTTCTCCCATATTCTTGAGTGCCACATGTATGTGAGAGACACCCAGTGTAAACTTCTAAGCCAATCTTATCTTTCAGGTATCCTGTTCTTATATTGAATTTCTCTCTTTTTATTATTCATCACCTTTGGAATTGATAGCAGCAATATTAAAGCCACTTAATATTCTCAGCTGAACATTAAAGATGTTATTACTCTCAAGTGTTTTTATGGGTCGTGCATGCATGCTCACTTGCTTCAGTTATTTCTGACTCTTTGTGACCCACTGGACTGTAGCCTGCCAGGCTCCTCTGTCCATGGGATTCTCCAGGCAAGAAGACTGGAGTGGGTTGCTGTGCCCTCCTCCAGGGGATCTTCCCAACCCAGTGAGTGAACCCATATCTCTTGCATTTCCTGCATTGCTGGAGATGCTTTACCACTGAGCCACTGGGAAAGCCCTTATGGGTCATTATCATCTAAAAAATAGGTGGCCTGAAAATAAAAACCAAGCAACCAATGAGAAGAATATGAGATCCTTGGAAACCATATAGTGGCTGTGACAAACCAATCAGCTCAAGAAAGCCTAAAAAAAAAAAACCAGTAATTAGAAAATAGAAGGTCAGTATTGGCCTGATAATAATTACAGCTACAACTGGGCATCTGCAAAATTGCAAACACCATAATTACATAATTTAACTCAATCTGCATAACCTGAGATAGCTAGTACTTGCACTTTACAGAAGGGAAATGGGGGCTTTAAGAGGCTTTAAAAGGGAGGTCTTAGATTACATAGATTGTTTCTAACTTCAGAACCTGTCTTCTTTTTGTTGTTAATAAATGTAATTTTAATATTGTATGTAATATTTTTATGTATCTTTTTCTAGAGTGGGGGCTCATAAGATTTTCTGAGGGGTCCTAATGAAAGAAGTCTAAGAACCACTAAAACTCACTATGAGTTCAGTGTTGTTACTGTGAGGAAGAGAGTAATGCTAAGAAAGTTTTGGCTTAGTCATTCAAACAAATAAAGGTGGAGAAGCTAAGTAGATTGTGAAAGTTCTGATTCAGCTAACATTTATTGAATTTCCATTTTGCATCAGCTATACAGATTGTATAATACTCTCTCAATCTTGAATATATAGAAACACCTTGTAAGAGTTGTGTATACCCAGTGAGAGAAATTTGGAGAAGGAAATGGCAACCCACTCCAGTATTCTTGCCTAGAGAGTCCCATGGACAGAGGAGCCTGGCAGGCTATAGTCTATGGGGTCGCAAAAGTCAGACATGACTGAGTGACTAAGCACAATGTGAGAAATTATTTTTATTATACAGCAGAAAACTTGAGGTAGGCCTGTGCTGATCAGTTCAGCTCAGCCGCTCAGTCGTGTCCGACTTTTTGAGACACCATGAACCACGCACGCCAGGCCTCCCTGTCCATCACCAACTCCCGGAGTTGACTCAAACTCCTGTCCATTGAGTCGGTGATGCCATCCAACCATCTCATCCTCTGTCATTCCCTTCTCATCCTGCCCCTAATCCAGCCCTCAATCCTCCCTTTCCCAGCATCAGGGTCTTTTCAAATAAGTCAGCTCTTCGCATCAGGTGGGCAAAGAATTGGAGTTTCAGCTTCAACACCAGTCCTACGAATGAACACCCAGGACTGATCTCCTTTAGGGTGGACTGGTTGGATCTCCTTGCAGTCCAAGGGACTCTCAAGAGTCCTCTCCAACACCACAGTTCAAAAGCTTCAATTCTTCGGTGCTCAGCTTTCTTTATAGGCAAACTCTCATATCCGTACATGACCACTGGAAAAACCATAGGCTTGACGAGATGAACGTTTGTTGACAAGGTAATGTCTCTGCTTTTCAATATGCTGTCTGGGTTGGTCATAACTTTCCTTCCAAGGAGCAAGTGTCTTTTAATTTCATGGCTGCAGTCACCATCTGCAGTGATTTTGGAGCCCAGAAAAATAAAGTCATCCACTGTTTCCACTCTTTCCCCATCTGTTTGCCATGAAGTGATGGGACCGAATGCCATAGTCTTAGTTTTCTGAATGTTGAGCTTTAAGCCAACTTTTTCCCTCTCCTCTTTCACTTTCATCAAGAGGCTCTTTAGTTCTTCTTCACTTGCTGCCATAAGGGTGGTGTCATCTGCATATCTGAGGTTATTGATATTTCTCCTGGCAATCTTGATTCCAGCTTGTGCTTCCTCCAGCCCAGCGTTTCTAATGATGTACTCTGCATATAAGTTGAATGAGCAGGGGGACAATATACAGCCTTGATGTACTCCTTTTCCTATTTGGAACCAATCTGTTGTTCCATGTTCAGTTCTAACTGGTGCTTCCTGATCTGCATACAGGTTTCTCAGGAGGCAGGTCAGGTGGTCTGGTATTTCCATCTCTCAGAATTTTCCACAGTTTATTGTGATCCACACAGTCAAAGGTTTTGGCATAGTCAATAAAGCAGAAATAGATGTTTTTCTGGAACTGTCTTGCTTTTTCGATGATCCAGCGGATGTTGGCAATTTGATCTCTGGTTCCTCTGCCTTTTCCAAAACCAGCTTGAACATCTGGAAGTTCACGGTTCACATATTGCTGAAGCATGGCTTGGAGAATTTTAAGCATTACGTTACTAGCATGTGAGATGAGTGCAATTGAGCGGTAGTTTGAGCATTCTTTGGCATTGCCTTTCTTTGGGATTGGAATGAAAACTGACCTTTTCCAGTCCTGTGGCCACTGCTGAATTTTCCAAATTTGCTGGCATATTGAGTGCAGCACTTTCACAGCATCATCTTTCAGGATTTGAAATAGCTCAACTGTGCTGATAGCTCTTTTTAACTATTAATTTGGAAAAAAAATGGAAATTAAGCTAAAATATTTTTAATTAGATTGATTTTAATGTAACAGTATTGTTTTGCTGAGCCTAAAATCATTGGAAATTCATACAGCACATACTTGATTTTTGGGGGGATGCTGGTATTGCTGCATGGTAACTCAGTTTTCCCAGCCAGTTTTTAAGGCTTTGTTCCAGAAGCAAGCAGTCACAGCTTTTGACCTTTTCCT